>NW_022204685.1:0-36563 GCF_008831285.2 Nymphaea colorata | reverse complement strand
CCAACCCCAACCCCAACCCCAACCCCAACCCCAACCCCAACCCCAACCCCAACCCCAACCCCAACCCCAACCCCAACCCCAACCCCCAACCCCAACCCAATACATGCGTGAAAAGTAGTATTTAGGCCCATAAGCAAAATAAGCGAGAGAATAAACTGCAAATGACCATAAGAATTCCCTAACAAATAAAGACCAAAACTCTACTCTACCCAATTCTATCGATGCATCATTTCCCAATCCTATTTACCTTCCTTATTCCTTTTGATTGTTGTAAAATTAAAGATGATAATGGTGATGTGATCATTTGTTGGCGAACTTGCTGACGATGTTGTAGAACTCATCGAAGGTGAATCCCTCGTTGGAGGAGGTCTTGTGGTTGACGTGGGTGCTGTGCTGCAGTTCCAGCAGTTCGTCGTCGTTGATGGGATCGTGGAGCTGTTTGGCGATGTCCTTGAACTCATTGAAGTCGATGATCCCGTTCTCGTCCTTATCGTACAGCGCGAACACCCTCTTGAGGCCGTCCTTGGTCTTGGTCTCGCCCACTCTCGAGGCGATGATGTCGATGAACTCCTCGAGGGTGATCGGCTTGGATTTGTCCCTGAGGCCGATGATCAGGTTCAGGACGAAGGGGTTTCTACGATCGAGGCCGAGCTCCTCCAGGACCTTGTTGATCTCCACTGGATCGATGGTTCCGCTGTTATCCTCATCGAAGACTTTGAAGGTATTGACCAGCTCTTCGTAGTCCTCGGCGGCGAGTCTGTCCTTCCATGCGGTGGGGACGGGCTTGGCGCTCTTGCTTGAGGGGGTGGGTGCTTTGACGTTGCTTTGGGCTCTGCTCATAATATCCTCTTGATAAATAATAATTTTTAATATGCCTTTTAGTCCGCACTATAAAACACTCAGCGGTCCTGCAGAGAACGGAAATCAGCTGAGATTGGGAAGAAATGAAGAGAAAATAAAGAGGATGGAAGAAGGGACAGGGGGAAGATTGGGATAGGAGAAATGAGAATGGATGTGCCGTTAATTGATGTATTCTGATGATACCGGGCAAGGAAGATATGATCCATACGGAAGGTTGCCTGCTAAGCTGATATACATCGCACATATTGACTAGTTTCACTACAGTAGTCACATTAGCATCAAAGCCAATCCCCCAAACAGCCCACAAATCCCCTCGTTAAAATTATGAATGCTTTGCTAAGTACCCCCTATTTCCATCTTTTGCGAGTACAATTAAAAAAAGATCAAAGTTTGAGTTTTCCGCGTTTGGCCAGCCCGTCCCCCAGCACTCCTTTTCTGAAATTTTGCCACTCTATCTTGCCGGCTGTAAAATTTTTGCTCAGCTCTCCCAAGGAAGATTTTATTCTGTTCTTAATCCCGGAAGACCTGCTCCGAAAGGCTTGCCCGTTACCGTTGGATTGGGGCCTGCTCTGGGCATTTACGCTACTTCTTCCGACGTCCTTTTTCATGGATTTTACCGATGAGCTCTCGACGATGTGGGAACCCTAGGAGTGCTTGAGTGCGGAATTGAGCATGACGTCCATGTGTATGGCGAAATGGGATTTCTATGGCCTTTCGGGGGTTGGATAGGTCGGCTACTGATACAGTTGGTATTGCTGAGGCTGTTGGGACGGGGGAAGGAGGCGTGAGTAAGAAAGGGAACGCTGTACTTTTTGGAATAGATCTTTGCTATTCCGATGCACCATTCTTCTCTTTTCGTGTTCTTGCAGCTTTTTCTCGAAGATGTTCTCGGCTTGCTTCCTAAAGGCAGGATTGATGACTATTTTATCCTCCTTTTCGTTCTGTCCCGTTAACTTGTCATTTATTGAGACTATGGACTTCTTCGAACCGAGTTGGTTGCTATTGTAAAAAGCATTGGATTTTGCCTATTTTGCCTCTTTCTTCTCACGCTCGGCGCTCCTGGTAAGCTCTTGCAGCTCCTCCGCATTCAAATACTTTCCAGCGAGAAAATCCACCTTAAACCTCCCAACAGGCACGTGGTATATTTCCTCTAGCGCTTTTTCGGTCTTCTCCAGCCTGGCCAGTACCTCGTTCAATTAGTTATAGGCAATCGACCAGTATTTGGGTCGCGGGAGGGAGAGGGCCCACTAGGCTCGCATTTGCGCGTACGGGAGAAGATGAAGAGCTGGTTTTCGGAGTTGTGGAAGTAGAAATGGCCGAGGGTGGTCCCCGCTCGCTCCACTCCCGAAACGAAGCTGTATTCCTACGTGAATTTGTGGAGCGCAAGATCGAAGGAGGAGACAGCTCCACTCCACAGGAAAGGACGCATGTGTGCCCTGCGATGCTACTTTACTCTCTGCATCTTGCCCCTCAAGGGCGCGACCTACATGCATTATCCCCCACAGAGCAGCTAGTCCAGCCTGTAATAGCTAATCTCTCCTTTCTTGTGGGCAGCTGCAAGGATGAAAATTTACTCGAAAGTCTCCAGAGCGGTTTTCTGGTCAGTCTACCGATCGAACATTTGAAAATCTACCTTCTTCTTGCCGTCGAATTGCATTTCCCTTTTGGTTTTTTTCGCTTTTTCCTATTACAAAAAACTTTGGGGTATGCGTTCCAGTAGCAGTGCAGCCGCCACCAGTGGAGTTCCTTCGGGGGATTCCATGACGGTAACTTCTTGCACGCTTCCGGTGGGATCGAGAGTGACGATGGCGATGCCTTTTCCGCTTTGGATGAGGATGCATTGGTTGATGGGTTCGGGAATGACTGAGATTGGTCCGGATATGATGGAGGCGGCGCAGGCTGTGAGGTCGATCCTGTTGATGATTGCCAGCTTGTCGTAGTCCCAGACGGTGATGGAGGAGTCTGCGCTGAGAATGAAGAAGCGGTGGGCCTGGGGAAAGCTCTTCATTTCGCTCAGACTCACCTGCTAGAACTATATCTCCTTCACTCGGATCGCCTCCTCGCCCAGCATGTCAAAGGTGACCAGTTTTGACATGTTCTCGCCCTATACAACTGCCACCAGTATCTTCGTCTCCTCGTGGTAGAGGATAAACTTGAGGTCCTCCAGCTAGGGATCGGGGCAAACCTCAATCCTCCGTACCAATTGCCCGTCCTCCAGCTTCCTCTCCTCGACCATTCCTGCGGACGTGGCCAGGCAAATCCTGCGCAGGCCCTTCATCGACGACGCTATGAACTAGAAGGAGTTGGGCGGTCTGATGCCGGCGATCGAAGCGATGGTATTCACGTCGAATATCTTCAGCTATTGGCTGGTCAAAACCACCAGGAAACTGTAATAGGGACTGAACTCAACAGCCAGCAGCTTCCCTCCTTGTCCCTATAATGCAAGCACGTTTCTTCCGTCCCTTCCTGCAGTCCCCACCTAGGATTGCAGATCCGCTTTGGAGTTCGTCCGAAGGCGGTAGAAGTCGATCAACCGGGAATAGGTTAGGAGGTAAGGTTGCGCACGCAGGACCAGGAGAGAGCATCCCTACTCCGAAATGGTGAAGCTTTGAAGGCATTATAATTTTTAGGGATTCCACACCCTCACTGCTCTTTTGTCGTCGAGGGATATCAGTTCTCCGCGCCAGGCGAAGACGCAGTCAGTGACCAGGCCGAGGTGGCCGTGGAGCTCTCCCGCGAAGGGCTTTGAGAGGGAGAGGGAAGGCAGCCACAGGAAGATCTCTGAGGTGAACATCCAGGTGCAGAGGAAGGCCACTCCCGCCCTGTTGTAGGTCGCAACTCCTTTCACCCCCTTCCGCTAGACTTCGCCTCTCTCCTTCCCCACGTCCAGCTCGATCACCAGTCTTCCCGACGCCACCTGCCACAGCTTGAGCAGTCCATCCAGCGAGGCAGTGCACAGGGTAAGAGGCCATCCCACCTCTCTCACTCCCGTCAGCGGTTGCTCATGGGGTCGAAATACCACTCTTCCTCCCAAGACTCCCCCCTTGGGCGAGGCGAAGACCTGCAGGGAGGAGTTGACTGACTCGAGCACCCACAGCTTGTGCAGCGGCAGGTACCGGATGTCGACTTCGTTGCCCGAGGAGCGCACCACCCCCAGCATTTTCTGCATCTCGCCATCCTCCACGAAGACCAGGTTGCGGTTGGTCAGCAGCACCCCGAACAATCTTTCCTCCTCCGCGTAATCAAGGGCCAAGACTCTTCCGCAGTCGACGTGGCTCAGCGTGAAGGCCTGTCTCTGTTCCTCGCGCTTGCGTTCGAGGCCAAGGAAGGAGAGAGAGTGGTTGTTGGCGAGGAGGGCGAGCGAATTGTGCCTCCCCAGTTCCACCACTCTCTTGAGGGAATGTTTGCGATACTTGGCCTCCTAATGAAAGGCGTGGACGAGCAGGCTTCCATCCCTGGCGTTGGCGGGTTTGACGGGCGCTGGGGCGGAGAGCCAGTTGGACTGGGAGAGGTACTCGAGGAACTCTGCCCATTCGATGGTTTGGCTGGCATCGATATCGATTTCCTCGAAGAGTCTGACCAGTTCGTAGCAGATGAAGTAGTCCTGGGGGTCGTGGTCGAGGGCCTGTCTCATCAGCCATACAAACTTGAGCAGGTCTAGGCGGTTGTCGTTGTAGTGGAATTCCTGCTTGATGAAGTCGATGCAGGTGTTGTTGAGCGACATCACGATGTGTCGCATGTCGTATCGGTATTGCCCGCTGATCGTCAGTTTTTATTTTTAGCGCAGGTAACGAACCACTGATTACAGGCAGATCTCCGACATTATAAGTTATAAAAGGATTGCCTGTAGAATAGATAGATGGATAGATAGGGATATTTTGGATGAAGGGGGGGACGGTTATTGGCTTTTATCATGTCGTTGGTAATTGGTTGGTTGGGTGTTCCTTCATAATATATCAGCTATCATGAAGGAGCAAGAATTGCAGTAGGTGTATGAAATGGTGGACAGCATTCCTCTTTCTCGGCCGAAGCGGAACATAAACAGGGATTTCGCGGACGGGCTAATGATGGCGTAGCTGATCCACCACTACAGTCCCAAGCTGGTCTCGCTCCACAACTACCCTGCCGCCAATTCCCTCAACAAGAAGGTTTAAAATTGGAACACGCTCAACCTCAAGGTCTTGAAGCGCATCGGCATCGCGCTTACAAGGCAACAAATCGACGATATCGTTGCAGCCGTACCCAACGCTATCGAGCAATTGCTTTACCAGGTTCTGCTGAGGTTCGAGAGGCCGGATGAGGAGGGAAGGCTGACCCAAAACGCAAGGAAGTTGTAGGCCCAGTAGGGGAGTAGAGGCCAGGGGAAGGCGCAGGGGCGGATGAACTAACAGACTCTCTAGTTGGACGAGAGCGAGAACAGGGTGATGAAGAGGTTATAATTCGAGAACCAGGTGGTGGAGGGGTACGAAAACTTGCGGAAGGCCACGCAGGAAGAGGAGGAAGTGGCGTAGCTGATGGAGAAGATAGAGCAGGCCTACTCGCAACTGGGCAAACTGCAGGAACTGAACAAGGTCAAAGAAGACGTTGTGAGGAACCTTGAGAAGAAGCTGGAAAAGTATATCTTCACTTGATACTCCCGCCATCCATATCTCATCTCCCAATTATGCTATCACCAAGCTCCCACTCAACTATATATAACACCCCACCACCACCACCCATGAAGCACGAACAATAAAAACGGGAGAAATTCGATTTCAACTTCGTCCTGGGGCAGCTCTAGGCCCTCATCGATACCTACGTCATGGAGAAGGAGATCCTCATGGACCCCTTCTGCGCAATCCTCGACCAGTTTTGCCTCGTCTTCTCAGCGCTCAACTCCTTCCTCGGCATCGCCTTCTCGGATGTGCAGTCGAAAGTCACCATCATCCGCAGCAATAGCGAGACGTTCAAGGGAGAGCGCGGCTTCCTGTCCTTCGTGAGGCTGGAGATGGGTAAAGGCATTCACGTGCTCAACGGGGACAACAACTCCGCCCACAAGGCGCCCAAATAGTTCAAGAAGTACAGCTCCACAGCGCGAAACTTGCTGCGTATGATGTGGCTGCTGACCTTCATCCGCGTCACCTTCGAGCTCAGCGCAGACCCCAACAGCGACGTTTCGGATGTCCTGTGCTCGGCCTACGATGCGGCCTTCGGGAGAAGCACAACTGGCTGATCAGGAAGGGCGCCAAACTGGCCATCAAGGCTTCGGGGAAGAGGAGCGAGCTGATTGCGGCGGTGATGGGGGAGGATTGCACTGAGGAGGTCTTTGAGGGTCGCAATAAGAGGTTTCTCGAAAGACTGGTCCCCGTGCATGAGGCCCTGTGGGGGTTCTACAAGGAGTACAAGTTGATCAATCTCGAGTGAGGGCGGCAGATTCGGCGTGATTGTTACCTTATAGCTTGCAGGGTCGGCCATTTTTTATTTTTGGTGGAGTTATCCCCATCGGCAAGGTTATCAGTAATTCGGTATGGATTAATTGCAAAAATACAAAAAGAAAATATTTTCCGGATATGAAGATATAAATAATATTGACTGGCGGTGGGCATACGCACGATGGTTGTGGGTCGTCTATTGGCTTACAAATGAAAGGAAAGTCGGTGATTCAATCACGGGAAACGTGAGGTGGTTATAACGTTGAAAAATTGTTTATTTTTCGGTAAAGTTATATTATCTTGTAGGTCCTGGCACAAAAATGGCCTTTGGAGGAATAATCTAAGGCAAAATGGTGGCATTTGACGATTTTGTTATATTTCTAATAAATTTCTCTATGTATTCTTGCATATATTCGGAATTATTTCTCTCTGACATCCTGCCTGACCCCTACAACCATGTAAATACTATCGAAAAGGAAACTTTCTAACACTCTTTTCATCGCATTAATAATTTTGCTTTTTTTCATTACATATACAAAAACTACAAAAACTCACTTCCTCATTTCCAAAACCCCCCTGCATTGCCCGTGGCCTGCAACTCATTCCCCTGCCGGATCCATTTTGATTTTTCTCCTTTATTTCCCGCACAGAGTGGGTTGCGCTTCCATGCTATTCATCTATGGATGTTTCAGTATTCCATATATTAATTAATTGACGTGATGAAATATCTGGACCTCGACAAGCTTTCCCTTCTCTGCTCCTCGATCGACCCCGAAGATATGGCGGGTGTGATGCGGGAGGCCCAAAAAAGATAGAAAGTTAAGTTTGGCCTCGAAGCTCAAGAGTGGTCCCTTTTGCAAAGGGCGGAGAAATTGAATTAGAGGGAATCTTGGAAAATGGTCATTTTCAAAGAAAAGAACAATAGAAACAAACCCGAAAGATGGATGTTCGGAGAATTAAAAGTCTTCGTTGCTGTCGTACTCCTCAGATGCCATGCCACCTCCAAAAGGCTGGCCCAATTGGTACCCTTTCCCTCATTAAGGATTAACACGACAACTTATACATAAATTCCATATTCTTCAGCAAAAGCCTTCTATTCATCAAGTATGAGCTTGCCCTGCTCATCCATTCCCGCGAAAAGGCCAGGAGATAGTGGACGGCTGAGGAGGAAGAGCTTATGCAATCCATCATAGCGTAGTTCTGATAGGATTTAGGCAGATGAATGGAAACATCTAATGGCGGATGGTCTCAGTAAAGCTTTTTTAGGAATCAAAGGGGATATTTTTCCGGGGTCAAAAGTAGTGCCGTGAGAAGTGGAAGAACTATCTCGATCCCAACGTGATAAAGGGCGCATGGAGCGAACAGTAGGACGAGAAACTGATGAAACTGATAAAGATGCATGGGTTCAAGTGGTCATACATTGCCACCAAATTCCATGGAAAAAGGACGGAGCATATGGTGAAGAATAGATACAATTCTTTCATCAAGATCTGGAAATTCAGAAAAAACTACAAGAACAATGCGGATCTCAGCAAGGAAGCAGAAAGCAGGCAGAAGGACCAGCAAAGCGAAGAGGATATGGAGGAAGAAAAATGGAGAAGAGCGAGGATTAGGCAATCAAGGTATAGACCAAAGTGAAGGCGTAGGCCGTCAAGGATGAGCCTGTAGAGGCCGAAAGAGGTGGCGATGTGGATGTGATAATAGCGGAAAGGTATGAGCCCATCATGGAGTGCATAGAGTATTAGCCCATCATCGCCGAGGAAAGAGCGGAGGACCTGCACTGTTACGAATACTTCTAGAAGAAGATAATATAGAACTAAAGAAACTACGATAAGTTCCTAAAGCGGACCAACGACGAATAGGACCTCTTCTCCGCCGCTCCTCACCTGGAGGAAAGGTCAAATACTGGCACGCTGCCTAACCGCAGAGCAACGGTTTTTAGAGTCTGTTCAGCATGGAGCCAGAGGTGCAGAGGACGGCAATCACCGAGATAGTGGCTGCTCTGGGGTGTTCCCACTACGAGAGCATGTGGGCTCGTGGCAAGACGATGCCGTCAGTTTCGACTGGATGGAGTGACTTTTTCCAATCATCGTATTCCATGTTTCTTAATATTCCCAATTTATTTATTCTTTACTATACCTTCTTTGCATACTGTCGATATGTCTTTATCTCATAGCTGTTGGGTAACTATAATACAAATTGCCAAATGACTAACCGAACGAACCCGAGATAGCCGGTGCGAAACTCCCACGAAAACATGAGGCTGGGCCTGCCATCCTACGAGGGTTTCCTCTGCAACGCCTACGACCTGCCCATCCCCAGCCTGCAGCCCAAGATGTTCGAGGGCTGTCCCCACATAGGCACATTCAGGTACCCCTATCCCACCTTTGCCAAGAAGGTGATCAATGCGGTAGACCCCACCTTCACCAGCGCCTTGGTGATGGACAAAGCTACGACTTCATGACTACTGCCGAGCTGAGGATGGAGGACTATTACATCATGAGAGTCGCGCCCATGAACAGCTCGCTATACAGGCTCATCGAGAGCAGCAACAAGGGCATGGATCCTCCGTTCAACCGCTACCTGCGCTGCGAGCATTCCAAGCCAACATCGATTACCCCGATCTTAACCAACCTTGGCCAGCAAACATTTCCATAAAGCAGACAGCTTTCAGCAAGCTCTCTCCCTTCTCCGACGCACCCAATCCTTCAGCAGCCACCGCGTAACATGTTTTCTCACCAAAATAACCCCCAAACCAACTACGCAGGCAATTACCAACAGCCTAACAGTAATCACACGATGAACAATTACAACCAAAATCAACAGATGGCCAATAGCCAAAATGTTACATACCATTCAGCCTTTGATCGCCTTTCCCACTTGCCGCCGAAGCCATCCAACTACGGCAACGCTCCAGTCCTCTCCAAAACGTCGCCAACCAGCAAAACTACTCAAGTCCCCCCATGAGCAATTACCCACAGCAGATGAACATGAACATGAACAACTTCAATCCCAACCAACCTCAAAGCCCATTCCCTGCTCAGCAAATCAACCAAAGCCTTCCCTTCCCTAACAATAACGCCAATCGTATAATTACGGTATAATCTTCCTTCGATGTTTTCCTAAGATTTTTCTCAAACCAGCTCAAGTAGGCCTACGAGAAGGGCCAAGACATCAACAAGATGGTGGACGACTATATAGCTCCCTACTTCGTCAGTGACAAGCATGGCGGAAGTATGACTCACCACGACCGGCTGAAGCTAAAGGAGAGTGAATGCGAGGGCCTGAAGAAGTTGATAGAGGCGTTTGCCGATGAAATAGACAGAAGCATAAAAAAGGAATCAACTTCTTCTAAAATGTTGCAGTACACTGCTGCAGTTTGGTAGGCACTCCACAAGATATTGGTCCGCCGCATTGGAGAACTTTACAAGCAGATGATTCCGTCGGTCACAGAGGATATGGTCAGCCACTTCTCGAGGAATTTCACTGATAAACATTGCGTACCTTCACCCTTCCAGCATATGGATCTATGGTCCAGAAACTAATCCCCAATCAAAGATCCCCCATCGGCCAATGCATCCTCTTTCCTAGGATACCCCTACAACACCCAATCCGACTACTATTCCCTCTTTCCCAATGGCATCTTTCCCCTCTAGAAGGAAGATCTCCAAAAATAGGCTTCCTTTGGACCTTGTTCAATCCAACATCAGAGACGCCGAACTGCAGGTCGAGAAAGATAGGGGAACCTTTTCAGACTAGCCAAACTACCGCAAATTGTATTACGATGATTACTACGAATATGAAGCCCAGTACAGGAAGAGGAAAGAGGAAGCAATCGTTGTGATCATTCAGACACCATAGCCCAAGAAAGAAAAACCGACTGCATCAACTTACTAATCTCCAGCCTTAGATCCCTTGGATCCCTATACAACTCCATCAAAAGATTGCCGTACATTTCCGAATTCAACGCGCAAGGATCACTCAAGAGCAGTCCAGCCAAGGATTACGAGACGTTCTCTTCGTCGCCAGCATTGTCTGGATCGACAATTCAGGCATGAACCTTCCGAAGAGCTCTTCCGATCCTTGAAAGGGTCCTTCATGATGCCGCGTCCCATCAAGGGCGATATTATCGAGGAGTTTCTGACCAAGACAATCAGAACACTTTCAGGAGAGCGATAAGGAAAGACGCGAAGTTATTTTCTCTCCTCTGGACAAGAAGAACAAGAAGTTCCAGATCACTCTCAAGGTATAGCAGCATAAGCTGAACCTGCCTCCTCCTTACAAGTTCCAAGCTACTTTCCTCAGCAAAGACAACACAGGTCTGCAGCTGAGCTCTCTCAGCATCTCTCACCCCCAAGGATAGGTTCATGGTCCTGTCTATCAACATCTAAACCTTCGATTTCTCATCTGGGTCCTTTGAGATCGGTGACAACGTGATCGAGTGCAGCCTAGAGTGCCTGAACCTGCCGGCGAAGATAACTTTCTTCAACTTCCCCAAGAAGGTGATCGAGATGGAGAAACACTACTACCACTTTGAGATTCTCGAGAAGATGAAAAACCACATCCAAAAGTTCGACTTCATGGAACTGATTGCCATCGACTGGAAGAAGAGTCGTATTCCATTGCCTCCAAAAAGTTCTTCGAGCTTGGCTAGGAGGATCGGATGAGAGGGAGGAGGCTTTTGAGGCTGACGAGGCAGAGATGAGGGAGCTGGTGGACCGTTTGGAGATCCGTTCGATTTCCATAAAGTGATGATAATTGTATGCATCTGAATCCCTACCCTCCTTTATAACATAACGATTACGATATGTACCCGGTGATTGACTTTCGAAACGGACGCTACCAGGGCCAGACTCGCAACCAACTGCCCCACGGCGTCGGTTTCTTCATCGATAAGAACTTTATGCTCTGTCTCGGAGAGTGGCTTGCAGGGGAGCTCAGCGGATCCTGCATCGTCATATTCCCATCGGGCAGGGTGCTTGCTGGAGGAGTTTACTATCGGCAGCTGAATGGACTTTGCGTGTACGAACTGGCTGAGGATCACGTGCAATTGGTGGTCGGTGCGAAGGTGAGGAGATAGGGGAATGAGCGATAGAAGGAGAAGATGGCGGCTGTCCTCCCGCTTCTCAGTAAGATACTCGATATCGATAACACTCGCAGAGAGGAAGCGCAAATCCTGAGCTAGTATGGCTATTCGACCAGCAAAGATGAGGAGAATAGAGCGGTGGTGGCCAAGATCTTGGGATTGGATCGTAACGGAGTCAAGGAACTCATCACTTACAGCAGCTTCATCCAATTCTTTCGGGATAAATTCTCAATACGTATCCGGAAATCCTTGAGTTCATCGTCAACGAGCACAAAGGGAAAAGATAATATTTTTTAGGCTTGAGGGGATAGGGATTGGGCGTGAAGGTTTAGCCAACTGGATAGCTTTCTTCTGGGGTGAAGCAATCGGGCAGGGTGTACTCGATGCGGGCGATGGGATCATTTACGAAAGAAAATCAGCTGCGGGAGCTTGGCATAAAGACGTTGGATAATCCAATGAAGGAGCGATCATGTAATAGGGCGTTTTCTCCATGCCTCAAACACTCATCAAGTATTAGAGCGGCAAACGGCCGTTGAATTGCTCCATTAATTTTCACAATTACATCAAAAGATCATTATTCTACCGGGACAAGGTCTTGGACACGGATTATATCTACGAGCTGGAAAGATTTATACTCGGATTCAACAAAAATCTAAGAGTGGTGTAGACGGAAAGATTGGCGCAATTCATCATCGAAAATCCCAACAATAATGGATAAAATCTGGCAGAAATCTAACGCAGAAGAAGAGAGAGGTAGCGTGAAAGGGAAGAATAGGGATTCCTAAAACCGAAAGACCTTCCAACCTAACCGATAAATCCTTACAATCCAACAGAGATCCGAGTGCCATCAGGGCCGGATTTCAATCTAAACAGAGTGAAGGACTAAATCTACCGATCCGCCAGCAAGAAAAAGGCCCTTCCTTATAAGATTAAAAACGATTATCAAAACGTGGAATACGTTGATCCTAATTACAGCAAAATATCGAGAGATTAGCCTATGGTAAAGGAAAAACCATCTACCTTCCTTCCCTATAGAGAACGACCGCACATCGATACTTCCTACCGCAGAGAACGTCCAATATCTCCACTCAATCCTCGAAGAGACACTTCTCTTTCGCCCTACAATCGTCCAAAATCGAAATCCCCCTACGAATACCTATACACTGACGATCCTCTTCCTGAAACTTCCTTTGAAAGGGCGCCCTACAGCCGTCCTTCATCAAAAATCACATACAACTAGCCTCGAAAACTCCCTTATAAACAACCAAGAGACCGCAGATCTCAAACAAGTACCGATCCGAACGTTAAGTGAGACAGAATTTCAACTAAAGTTTCCTAAATGATGAAAATGTGTATTCTCCATCGTATAGGAACGCGCCAACCGCCCCGCATCGGTATCCGCAATCCGAGCAGCCGGTCTACAAGAGCTTCCTTGAAGATGAGACCAATATATCTCGGTATCGTGTCGACAATCCCAGGCCGAAGTATAATTATCATTTCCAGGATGAGGAGCCGACGGTTGCTCCCTTTCGGGTGCAAAGACGCTGAGCACATGATACAATCTTTCTCGAGTTTTCAAGATAAAGAAAAGAATATAGATTATTATCAGTTCACAAGGGACGAGGGATAGACTTTATAATTATGATGGATTGATGATGAAAAGCAATCATATGCTCTTTGGTTTGCCTTTAAACAAGGCCTACACTTCTTCACTTTAAAGGGTTTATTATTTTTTCTTGAGGTCTTAATGAGGATGTTAATGGGTAAACGTCAGCCACTTCCATACGTTCTTGATGATTCCAGGTTAAGATTAGCCTTCTTTGTTCTTTTCCGCAAGTTATTTATTTCTTTTTCGTTCGTATGCCTTTAGCTCCTTTTCCCAGTCAACTTTCTTTTACTTTTTCCCTTATATTTCTCTGAGTCTTCTCGAGCATAGTACGATAATCACTCTTGTCAAATCTTCCCTGTCATCACTCTCACGGATGGCGGCAGCGTTGGTGTAAAGTTGCATGGTTTCGATTAGGCTCATCTTCTCTATTTGTAATTTTTCGACAAAGGCCATTTTATCATATATATTAGAGAGAGAAGCTATTTCTTGAAGCCGCTATATACTATAAGCCTCGCTTTTCTTGGCATCGAACATTGGGATGGAATTTGAAATAATTATTGAAGAATATGGATGAATGAGATATATGAGGCATATTTCAATCGTCGATTTGATAGAAATGAATACAAACATATTCGGCTTACAGTAAAAGTAGAAATACCTATCGAAGTTAGATTTTCACTTTCTTCCTTATCATGATTAGGCTCTCTATGCATCACATCTTTTCCTCAGTGTTTGTATTTAAGATGCCAAATGAGCGTCTTGGAAATGCAATCAATCATAATGGGTGAAGACAACATGCGTTCAATCGGCATTCTAATCCTTTATCCTTAGCGTTCTCAAACGGCATGTGCCAAATATATAATACGGTTTGCATTATAAATCTTCATTTATAATTATCCACCACGTGATGAAGGTTAACAAATTCTAAGATATAATCACAACCGCAATCAACAAAGTCAAGCCTACGCTCTCCTCCACCTAACTGCAAGCCTTCGAGCAAATGCTAAGTACTCTGGATTTTATTCATGCGCCCTACCCAAGAGAATCAAGGAGTTTAATGCGTAGCCATACCTCTTCATCTTTGAAGCCATGCTTCGCAGGAAAGAACTAGTATAGCATGCCCTTTCTTCCTTTGCAGTACAACTTTCATGAGTTAGGCAATGCTGGAAGAGAACTATATCACAGTAGCTACCTATGATCGGCTGGCAAGCTCATTGAGTCCGCTGATGAAAGAACACGCATACGCAGCTGTTCAAACCATTCTCCGTATCAAGGACCTCATCTTGACTTTCTGAGACTCTATTTTTAAGTCCATTCAAGTATTCTTTCCATGATCTAGCGGTGGCTCTGCCATAGGACTTGCTCAGGAAGTTCAAAGCTGTGGGATACGGATGGCTGGCGAGAGCTTTCGCAATGACTCAACGATAATTACCCCAATTTTAGGCAGGAATATATGCTAAGTTTTTACCTTAGAGATGCCGAAATTGGCCAAACCGGAAGAGGAGGAACGCGAGGTGAGAAGATACGTGGGCTTGTGCTCGGACAGGCTGTAGAAAATGTTTAGCAGAGGCTGGAAGGAGGAAAGGCCAATAGAGGGAAGCATGGCTTTTGCTTCCTATGCAAGCAACCTGCTGACTATTACTGCAAAGATACACGCGTGCCTGTCTGTGGAGTAGACTGCAAGAAGGCTCACCTTTAGATGCTGTCTAAAAGCAATTCGCTAAACGGCCAATATCCCTAAGCTTTCCTCCAGCTATATAGCAACTGCTGATCTCTAATCTGCAACGCAGGCAAAGTCCCGCCCTTCCATGGATTTCCTAATAGCTATATACTCTTTCTCGGCCTATCAACCGCGTTTCTAGCTTCCGCATGCTAAGGTGCTCACCTTGCCAGTCATTTACGAAAGGATATGGATGCTTTACCTGTCCCACTACGGAAAGAAGGATAGCTATGCGAGCACATCCTTGCATCTTGTTTGACAGTTCAATAGCAATTCGTACGCAGCATGGCTACTGAATATTTCCTCCAATTGGCTGCTGATGATCGCTTCCTTGCAGTCTATGCCGCCTTCGACCGAGGAGGCAAGGGCAGGCTGACAGATTTTCTGCTGAGATCGTTAGAGGAAAGCAGGAGAGGGGAATTCATACAATCACTTGTGGGGAATATCTTCAACGCACATACAAGGAACAGTCACGTGTATGAGCACAATGAGATTGCACTTGTAAGGGCATTCAATCACTAAAAAGATCTTTCTCCAGCCACCTAGCCTCCATCTTTGGAGAAACGCCCAGAAGAAGCTATATCACTTATCCTGAGAAATTAGCTAGCCATAAATCGGGAAAAATTGGGAGAGTTTTGTATGCCAATGAGGATCTGCTCAAGCTTTTCCTGCAGGAGATCGTGGAGCTCAAGTCTGGCGCTCCTATCGATGAACTTCTCCGAGAAATCTTCTATTTTATAATGTAAAATATCAGATAAAATATACCGACTTTTTTAGATTCTTTCATAAGTCTACACTCCCTCTCCTCCCTTCGACGATATGAACTTCTTCACGTATGCATATTTCGTGATAATGGTAGTGACATAGTTGAACAATCCTGCAATAACGACCAAACCAACTTGGCTTCAGTCTTGACAAGAGTATAGCAGTTCAGTCCTGTCTTGGCTAAGCACCATAGCGGAATAGTGGAATCCATGTTTTAGAGGATATCAGCCTATCCCTTTTCGCAAAATTCAAGGGGATTGCTTTCCCATTATCAAGCTGTCAAAAATGAAGGATTTGGAGTGATAAGATACGAGCATAATAGGTCGTAATTGAGAATAACGAGCTGATATACGAAGTATTAATCGGTTGCGTGCCTGACGTTGTTCTGCTCTACAGGTTTGCTGTCTGGTTGCCAACCATCCAGCCTTCTGCCAAGCCTTTCTTCAATTTTAGTCGATAAACTGCAAGAATAGCCTCGTGATGGCTTTTTGGTCCAAGCTATCTCTTTGGTTGTATAGCAGCAGCCTAATGCTGCAGGGTGTCTCTGGAGATAGATGCTGTAGGATAAGCCAGACCAGGATAGCCTTGTTCAGCCTGCAGCAAATGGTGCAAGCTACCCAATTGCTTACCGATGGAAATTTCAAGCAATTTGTCGTTAGTTTTCTCTCTTTCTTCCAATCACACAAGGCGGAGAGTATTATATCTTTCTTCTTTCTCTCAACCGAAAGCGATCTCTCTTGCTGTTCCTCTTCTCATAGCCAATTACGACAAATGTGAGAATCTTTACTTGAAACTTGCCTTCATCAAAAGACTTGGAAAGTTCTTGGAAGGCTTCCAGATGAATGTTTGGGTGGATTTTTGAGAAAAATGATAGAGGATATGCCAGTCTTGCCAATCATCGAAAATTTGCTGGTGTAATGTGTGATGGGAATAAGATTTTAGCTGATTGGACCGTAGAGTGAAGCTTGTTGGAGGGCCTTGGGAAAAAAATGTCTATAGATAAGAAATGAAAAAGCTGTTCAAGTGCTATAGGGGTATCTCAAACGCGGTGGTGATCAGTTTTATGAATCCTATCTCATCCAAAAGACCTTGAATTGCTGCAAAAAGGAACATATCAGTTTGGAAATCCTCAATAACTGAAGAAATTAGAACCCTATATTAGGCAAATAAGACCGGACTTGCTGAGAATGTTCGTTATGTAGGACAATTTAGAAGTGATTATGAGGTTTTTCTAATGTTTTTCGCAATTTAATGCCACATACCAGCTTGTTTTGGATAAGTGGAATAGAGAACCTTAGTGGATTGATGAAGAAAAGATCAACAATATTGTGAAAAACCTACAATCCTTGCTCGATAGTCAAAATGGACAAGCAAATTGCTTTAATGTTCAATATGCCAAAGATAATAGTAAAGATATTGAAAATATCCCTAACAGCTACCATTCCAATCCTGTAAAAGTATCTTTAAACGCTAAAATTCAAGTAAATGTAAGACAATCAATACTTCTCTCAAGAAAACGTGATGATAGTTGCCCACTTCAACATACTCTCGCAATAGTTGCATGACTTTGTAGCTGAGATTGTCAAAAAGCTGAGAGAAAGTGAGCACTCCAGGGCTATAGTGGAGGAGCATAAGGAATAATTCGACAAATTGATATAGATTTTGCACAGAATGCATGAACAATCTCGATCGTTCCAGACCAACATAGCTCTTCGCTGCTAGATAAGAAAACTTCTCAAACTGGCAAGGCCACAAACCGCTCTTCCCTCACTTCTAGATTCCTCTATCCTTCTAGTTAAATCAGCATTCACCTTATAAGAATCCAATTGCAGCATCCAACGAGCCATCCCTCATGCGTATCTTCCATGCTGTCTAAGCAGTTATCTAACGCCAGTCCAACTCGGCCAGCTTCAAGGGACTCCTCTTAAAAAGGACAGCATTGAACGTTTGGCCATACTGTAAGCCAACAAGGACGCAATTAGATACGGAGAAATAGCAATATAGAGTGCTTACGATTATCTGCAAATACATGATGACTTTCAGCGAAGGACAAAGCAACAATGAAGAGGATTTTGATCAACATCCTCATCCAAGGATATTTTAATGAAGAAACAGGATCATTCCAATCGCTAGCCGGAAGCAAATTAGCCCAAAAGGTGAGCAAATCTTTCATCTCATCAAATGAATGATCAAATGATCAAATACATACTTTTTATGTTTCTTTACGCTCATATTGGCTAGAAAGTATAGGAATGGGTTTAAATAAGACGAATCATTTCAATTCTCTTCCTCTTTCTCTTCAGCTTCTTCTTCCTCATCTTTGTATTCCAAGGATTTCTTGATCTTTGCGTACCTTGGTGCAAATTTTTCCAGCATTTCAGGGTAATGGTTTACGATTTCGACGCTATACTCTTCCCAATTGGTGGCTCTGAGTTCTCTGTGCAGTTGTTCGTCATTCATGAGAGCTACTGTGACTTCCTTCTTGTTCTCGATGCACCAGAAGATGACGGAAAGGAAGTCAAGGTAGTGATCGGTGAGGAGGGTGAGATTTCGTTGGTTTTTTCTGTTCTTGAAGACATATTCAAAGGCGAGAATGGCGGCACAGAAGAAGTATTCGACGGGCTTGCTGAGAGCTTTGCCCTTGACTAGCTGGTGGACTTCCTTTTCGAACGATCCGTATCTTTCCTACAACTTCTTTTGATCGTTTTGGTTCTTTTCCTTATTGTCTTCTCCTCCCTTCTTGACTCTTGTGTAATATTTCAATTTCTCTCTCAATTTGCGGAGGATACGGTATTCAAGGGTCTTCAGCTTCCCCAAGGAGCATACGTTGAACCAGGTCTCTCTGGTTTGCCAGTCTACGGGGATGGGGACTGAGGCTTGTAGTATCTATCTGAGACATACTAGCAGAAGACTTTCGGTTTTTCGAGGACGAAATACACGACGCTGCCTTCTTCGTCTTCGAAGATGGAGGAGGTGGAGACATCGTTGAACAGTTTGATGAGGGCCTCTCCGAACTCTGTGAAGGAGGTGAAGTTTCCAAAGTAGCTCTTCTCGTGGTTCTTGACGATGGGAAGGCGGTGCTTCTGGAGGAAGGCGAAGGCGTCAGGTGGCGGGATGCAGGTATAGGCTGAGTTGTTCTCGACGATAGCGTAGAAGAAGATGGTGATCTCGTGGTACTTGACCAGATGCTGGAAGTCGGGATTGCCACAATATTCTCCTACAATTGTCCTTCCCTTCAGTTCATTCTTCAGCAGCGAGATTTCTTCCTTTTTTTTGTCTGCCAGCATGGCGAACCAGGCTTCAGCCATCAATACAGCAAATTGATATCTTTCCTCCTTGTACAGTTTGATATCTGCGGGCTCGCTGGCGAAAACTGACACATTTTTCGATGAGATTACCCACTCATCAGTGGTGGCGAAGTATCCCACTTGGCAATTTTCTCCATTGGCTTTGTTCAGCCTGTAGACGTGAACTTTGGCCTTGTGTTCTGGCTCTAGTTCCTCGTTGCATGAAAGAACGTTTTCGATCTCTCCGAAGATGTTGTAGTAGAGAGGCTGGTAGTGCTTGTTGAGTCCTGCGATGTTGGAATTGACGATGGCGTAGAGGGTCTTATCGGAGATATCGAAGAACTTCACGAGGCCTTTTCTTCCCCATTCTGCCTGTTTGGTCTTGCTGTTGTAGACCAGGGTGTTTCCTCTGCGGATGTTGTTCCGGTAGAACGGTTGGTTGGTGTAGATTTCGTCCTCCTGGGGTCCTCTGGCGGCGAGGCTGAAATCGATGATTGAGAGTTCCTTTTGTTTGGGGTGTGTGTTCTTGACGGATTTGAAAGTCTTTGAGAATTCGAGGACCTTGGCGTGCATTTGGTTGGGATCGGTGATGATCTCTTTGAGCTGGCCGACGGTCTTGAACTCTTTCTCGCGTTCTGCGCGCTTGACGGGGTTGCGCTTGTCCTAGTTTTCGATCTACTCGTCGGAGTCTAGCTTCATGGTAAGATATATATAATAAAAGAATAAAGGGTTGATTATTATAGGCGTGGCGTTTGATCAATTACGGTATAGATGATGTTAGGATGGGATATAACGATGGAGGGATATTGTGAGAGGATGGATGATCAAATTGGCATGTATTTAGAGATATGAATGTATTATTGTTGGAAGGTCTTATGTTATTCAACGCATTAACACATTTTTCATTATTTTCCAAAAATAAATGACTTTTTTACTCAAGAAAACTGAAGAGTATACCATTTAGAGGCTGAGAGAGGTGTCATTGGATGCAACGAGAGAATAGCAAAGTCACTATCTTGACAAAATACAGATCTGTAAGATGAACCCACGTGAAATTATCAGACTGAAAGAAAACGTCCAAGGAATCGATGACTGTAACTTCAAATAGAGAATAACAAGGATGGTCGACCATAGGATCCAAGTTATAAAGAAAAGGGAAGGAGAGGCTTGGGAAAAATGTTTAATTCAGATAAAATAATAAAAGAATAAGTCAAAAACGGGATCACTAGCTTCGATTGAACTGGCTGTGTCAAGGACCATCAAGGATTTTCTTTCGTGCCTTCGAATATTCACGAATGTAAAGACACAAGATAGCCTTACAGACAAAAACCAAGAAGAAGAATACAAACTATTTGGCAACGATAATGATGATTTTCACGGGAATTGAGCAATTAAACCATAGATTCGTCTTCATATTCATCATAACGCACACTTATGAGGTTTATTGCCGAAATGATCGATGATCATCGATAAAATTGTAAATTAAGCATTCAAATGTTTACCTCATTTACATATATCATCCAAGCAAAGTCCTTATACCTTTCTTTTCAGCTTATACCTATCGAATCCCACACAATACTAGCATTCAGTAACACAATAAAGATATATTTGATTGGTTTCATCATTTTTTGGCCTATTTCTTTGAGGATATCACTTTTTCTACTTTTCTGAAATCTGTATTAATCTTCTGGAGTTCGTAAAATACAGGCAGGAAACCAAAATTTTTCATTTATTCGAAATTCACGTCATCAACTGAGCTAAAAGAAATGGTGTATCCATCATGCTTGGTAGTCTACTTGCATAAATGAGGAGGGCAAATGATTTGGTGGTTGACTGTGTATTCTTCTAACTTTATTTAATCCTTGAAGTAGTCAAAGAATTAAAGTGATTTTGAATGCTTTTTGGTAATTTTGGAAGCATTGCTTGATATAGTTATATCAAAGGTATTGATAGTATACTTAGATTCGTTGCCATATTTGACCAATAAGAAATCGATGCACTAACTTTTCGCATCTTTTTACTAAATAAAGATAAAAATACATTCACAGGCGTGCCTAAGATCCATTTATCTGGATTTATTGTGCTTTCTGCAAATTTCTTTTAGATTTTATTTGATTAGTGTCTTTCTAGTTTGGCCATCAGCTTTATCTTTGTCAGATTTTTAACCTTTATGGTCCTCAGAAGCTTCTTTTTGAAAATGAGCATCCATCTAATTAGCGGTTTAGGTCTTAGAATCAGGCTATTTATCAGATCTTTGACCTTTAGGGGCTACCTATTCAGCTTTTTGAACCCAGCTTGGCTGAAAATTTTATAAAAGTTTTCTCTAAAATAAATAGAGCCTTCTTGGTTTTGGTGTGCTTCTAGAACTCTTATCTTAGGTAGTTGTTTTAGATTAGCCATAAAGAAAGTTTCAAACATTCTTCCTTTCGATACACCACCCCTGTAAGCAGTTTTAATGATTTATGATAGAAGTAAACTATTGGCTTTATTGGCAAATTCATTTTAGTTGTGTTATTGATAATATGCTTTTAAACGATAGGGCCTACAACCTCTGCAAAGTCTTGTGGGGACCACTGGAAATCTACGAAACCATCACTTTATTTGAAATCGATTGGTAGTAGTTATCTGTCGCTTTGGTTCGAGAGTAGATATTTTTTTATGGTGGTAGATAAGTCCATAGCATGGTTGAGCTAAGAAATGTAAAAGCTTAAGTTTTTATGTTATTCTCAATGTAATGTAAGGCCAGTTCATAAAGTATATGTAAGAATCTAATTTTATCTTTCTTCTCATTATCGTTATTTCTTTCTTGATAAAATCTTAAACTCTACTGATGCACATACTAAGGCAGAAGGCTGGGAATTACTATAGGAGAATCTTGATCGTCGCTTTTATCTTCTCAATATCTTTTAACCGAACAATTTCAATTCCTTGGCATGTGACGACTTATATACGAATTCTCTGAAGTGCAAGATACGGTAAAAATCTTTGATCGGTATTTGGCAATCCTTGTAGAACCATTGCTTGAGTTAATCAAGCTTGCTGCTTGATTTAATCTTCTCCAATCTGATGCTTATCTAAAACCAATAAAAATGAGTAAGCTACAAAGCTCCAGCTGGCGTCCTCCAAAACTGTTTTAATATCAGTTCTATTTCTCTTGCAGGTCCATGCGTATTCGACAGGCCAATCCTGTACTATCCATCCTGATTGTTTGGGTTCTTGCTATAAGATACTTCTAGACGTTGATTGAAGAATTAACGACATAGCTTTGCCCAAACCTTCTAAATGCGTATACCTCTTGTAGTAATCTTAGTCCAGGAATCTGATATTGTCTTTGATTTCTAATCAGATCCTATTCGAGCTCCTTTTAGATACTTTTGTCTCCACTTGCTTTTCGAAGATTGTAGTCCTTGATGAAGTAATTCCAATCTTTCAGATATGAAACGAGTACGTTTATCTGATCAATACAGATATTTATTCTGATTCCTGATAGAAGATATTATTCCTAGAGCATCTTTTGTAATTTAGGCAAGGACTTGCATTTGAACAGTCTAGTCCTGACGCTTAAGGGTAATTCTGTTGCCTGCTTGAAGACCAGATAATTCATATTGAGCTTTTTATGACTGGTATGGCTTCGTTAGTCTCTAGATCAGTTTCTGTGCGGTTAGAGATACTCCACCACCAATACTTAGCTGGCAGGATTATGAGATTTTGCTTTATCAGTAATTCAAGTTCTTTTCCAAATGTCTTCTAATTCTAAGGTAAGGTTGCCTCATATCTATACTTGTTGATGATTCCCGAGAGATAGATGTAAAGAGCGATTGATGTTGATTTTCCAGTGCCGTATGAGCCCATTATTGCTACATCTAAATTTCCAAGCATAATTCCTTGAAAGATTGGCTTCGTAGCGAAGTATGTTGGGAAGAATACCATCTTTTGTTTTCCAAGTGGCTGGCCTTACTGTATTCTTTGCTAGGAGAATATTGCTGGATCCAAATACACACCGTTGATGAAGATATCAATAAGTTATGTTCTGATTCCTTAGTTGAGTTGGTATGGGCATTTCTCTATACGTAGATCTATCAATCGATCCCTCAGTGATTCTGTTTAATTCGATTTTGATTGTTCTGAATGAAAGATGGTATTCATTATTGCTGATGCCCAGACTGCTCTTTGACCCTTTTCAGAAAGTTTTTTCAATGTATAACCTACCAATGGCGTAGAGGACGCTTTAGATGGGTTAATATCGTTATTTATTATGAGGATTTTTTGCTTTTGGCCATTGACTGTTTTTATTCAAGCCCATGGCCTTCTCTGTTGCTGAATATGGGAAGCGAAGGATGTAGAGAGGAGAGGAGCGAGTAGCCAGCCTCACTGCTTGCTGGAGTAGCTTCATTGAACAATAGTGGATAAGATTGAGGAATCAACTTGCCGATGGATTGATTTAATAAAAGTGTATATTTATATGGTAGACATGAAAAAGAATATATTGTCTTCCGTAACCATTCTTTTCTTCAATCACAATGATGGTAATCCCATTTTATCAGATAATGATAATATGAACTCATGATAAAAGAATGTTTGATAGTCTTTGCAATAAATTTATTACCAAAAAATTGAATGAAATTACTGGTTGGATAGATGATGGTGGAAGCATATAAGGGATAATAACATCACTGGGCAAATATGGTCCACAGTTCCTCTTCCATCTTCTGCCTGCAATCGCTTCTGCACCAATCGAAGCATTTCCCAATCCTGGTCCCCGCCAGCAGCATCAGTCTGTCGCACTTGTGCATCATCCACTTGTAATCCGGCTCGTCCCTGTGCGGCATTTGGTAGATGTACTCTGCTAGTTGCATGAACTACGAAAAGAAAGAGAGCTTTATCTAGTTCTTGGAGGGCGGGAACAGGAGGAAGCAAGGGTGAGGAATTGGCTCTTTGAGGCAAGGATGGGGGTGTCTGGCTATGGGGGTAATGGCAGGTCGGTTCTCCTGTTGATTTCTGCCTCAATGTCCTGTTTTGAGCTATTCTGCCAGGGCAGCGACCCAGTCACAAAGTAAAACAGCACGTAGAGCAAAGATTCCAAGTCGTCCTTCTTCGAGGAAAGGCCGAAATGCGACCCCCTGGAGCAGAACCGAACATTGCCGATCAAGGTGGTCGCCCTTCTCACCTTCAAGTGGTCGGCAAGACCGAAATCGATCAATTTTATCCGATGTTCCCCCGCTGCAGCATCATGTTCTAAGGTTTTAAATCCCTGTGCAGGTAGCCGGACTCATGGAGGTCTCGCAGCGCTGTCACCATTTGTCCTGCGATTAGTGCGGTGGTCTGCAATGTGAATTTTTTCCCCCTTTCAACAAAGATTTCCTCTAGATTGCGGTCCAGTCTCTCCATGACAATGAAGGAATTTTCTTTGAGTTTTTTAAGGGTGTATACTCTGGGGAAGTGCGGGAGGGGGGCGAGCTAAGCTAGGATATTGAACTACTTCTCGACTAGGACTGCCTTCTGCGTTGGGTCGGGATTACCTTGCCATGGGATTTTTCGATCTTGACTGCATAGAGTTGGTTGGTGCTTCGCGAGCGCACGCTGATGATATGTCCGAACGAGCCCGTCCCTATCTTCTCGAGAAATTAGTATTCGCGTTCGATCTACTATTACACCGTCAGCATATGAAGTAACTACTTTATAAACGATCACCAACGAAAATATAGTGAATTGGGAAGAGAGCCAGGTTAGAAAGCTGAGGAAGACAGTGGCAAGAATGTGGAGAAGTAAGGAAGGATTTGAAGTGGGTGGTTGGGTGGGGATCGAAACGGACGTAACTGCATATTGCGATTTCGGAATAATATAAAAGTTATTGGGAGATGAGTGAGCCCGAGACCCCTGCCGACATCGCCCCTCCCAGTCCTCCCAAGCACAAGTATCCCCCCCTATATAAAGGCCCCTCAAGCTCTCCTCCGCCTGCTGCTTGGCGCTCGTCCCCCTGGACCAAAACCCATAGGTTCCTCTTCGCGTTCACCCCGCGGCGACAAGCTTCGCAACAAGTACTCCGTCCTCTCCTTCCTGCAGCGCAAGCCGAAGTACCCCCGCAAGAGCCTGCGTTCCTGCAACTTTTGATCTCATCATCTCGCAACTGCAATCGTCATATGAAAAGCACGAGGGGGAATTTGGGCGGCATTAGGGTATGGCTAACCTACCGTTGGACCTTGCGCAGTCTCTTATAATTATCAATAAAAATAAATAAAAATATACCTTTTTTTGATTATCGAGGCAATACCTCAGCTGGGTCGGTTAGGGGTATGGGATAAATACTCAAAAAATCATCATCCGAGGAGAATGTCTTCATATAGTGAGTTATCGGTGATCTTTATCTTGCTTTTCCAATTGGATCTGCGTTCGGATGAGTTGAAGCTGAAGTCAACAGTTTTGAGGCTGCTTGCCGACCCTATATCGTAGAACTTCAATCCTTTGGTCCTGATGAACGGCAGGCCTCTTCCCAAAGCGTCATCCAATGCGTGGGCTTTGTGCAATTTCAGCATTTACTATGATTTCCCCGTGATTGAGGCGGCGGAAGGACCTTCTGGTTGCTGAGATTGTTGGAGTCTTTTTTGACGGTTTTCATCTTGATGTCCTCCTGGTTGTCGATGGCGGAACTGGTGAGTTCGAGCAGACTGCTCTTGCGGGACGAGGAAAGAGGAAACTAGTGGAAAGATTTTTATTTTGAAAGGTTTTTAAAGTCCTTCAAACGATACGGTTTCCCCTATGGCCTGATGGTGCGATGCTATATGGTGACGTTGTTGCTGTTCCCTCTCAGCTCTGTAAGTTTCACGCCCTACGCCAAATGCGAATCCCCGCCTATTGCCTCAACGACCGAAAAGGTTTTCTAGCTGAATACTGGCATTTCTCCTCGTATGGATCTGGCCAACTAGGGCCTGTTTCTGAGGTTGGGGATTTGTGTGGTCTCGCACATGCGGTCCTTCTTGGTCACGTCGCCGTTGCGAAGTTCCTGCTTCATCTTTCGCACCATGTCGGCTGGTAGGTGGATGGGCTGATGCCTTGGGAAATGCCTTAGTAGTCAAAAGTGAAGGGTTTTTTCTCGCGGACCAGCTTCATGCCTGCAGCTGCACTTTTTTCTCTCTAGAATTAGTCATGTTACCGATCTTAGCTCCTAGTCGTGTGCTTCTTTGTCCGGGCCTACAGAGCCCCCTGTCGTTTTAGGCCTGGCGCATGTTTTACTCTATCCCATCTGTTTCGGCTTCGGGGGATAGGGAGATGAGGAAGGACGAAGGGGGTGCTTACTTGGACTTTACCGACTGGTTTCCTTCTTTGACGGAGGGACTCGGCTCTCTGAAGCTGCTATCGGGGGCGAACTTGCTAGACCTGAATGAGTTTTTGCTCCTTTCGGTGGCGAGTGAGCGCATCTTATCCCTTCCTTGTCCTTATCGGAGACTCTACTCGCTCTATTCTCTGCGGTTGGCGAGGCCTCCTCCCTGTCCACCTTGCCAGAGCCGAAGTTGTCGATGCGTGCGGGCCTGGGGTCTCGCTCCTATTGCAATTTCCCAGCGTGCGAGAAGCGTTAGGCGAAGGAGATGAACACCATAGTTGTGATGGCGTGGTTGGTCTGACTTGCAGTGGTAGTGGGTGCGAGTTGTGCGATTTGGATGAGGGCGAGCTGTTTGTCGACCTCATCGAGGAGATGTGAGATCGCAGATGAGGCGATTGCCTGGGAGACGGTGTGCATGACTTTGATAATTATATTGGCAGTATAGATGTATGGGCACTACCGTCACAGTCACTGAAAATAAATGATTGATTAGTTGCCAGCCGTGTCCCACCTTTTGCCCAATTCTTAAATTGCAAATTTAAACGCTTCGATAGTTTATAATAATACTCATCTTATCCTATGGCTTCGAACTACCCGCGTTGTCTCTGCATCATCTCCCTCTACGGCATGATCTTCTTCGTACGTCTCTCCGCATTCAGATCTTCCTGTCGCTCGCTATGTCTTCCAACCCGCTCTACTTCTAGTTCTAGGTGACGGACTAGCGGATCAATTGCTGCATAATAGTGACGGTGCTGTACGCGGTGGTCTTCCTCGGAGCCTGTCTGGTTCTGAGCAACCGGAGTGACATGTTGCGACGACGTAGAGGCATGTAGATGCAGAACTTGGTCACGGACTAATAGCGTAAGAGGGAAGCCATATTTAGTGAGCGACTTTTGAACGAAAATACGTGATTCTTAGAATTATATGGAGTATAGATATGGGGGGGGGGGGATGGCTGCATTTGGAGGATTGCTTTTTTGTGTGTTTTTTATATGATGGAAGATGGAAAATGAAATTAAATTGAATACGATCCCTATATTAATCCTAACAATATAGCATTATAGTGAATCAATCACATTCACTCAATGAGTCCGCCACTCTTCTCTCCTTCCTCCAGTCCCTCCTGCGCTTCCTGCGTGCTCGACAGCAGGCTGCTATCGAATTCGCGTTTCTCCTGCTTGATGTTGCAGCAGACCATCCAGAAGACGACCGAGATGACTCCGAAGATGGACAGCATGACCAGTTTGGTGGGTGCGGCGATGGCCACCCGCAGATCGCCGAGGAGGTCGTCGGCTGCGGAGGCGCTCATGTTTCCGCTGCGGTAGATGGTGAAGACTGGAAGCATGTGGGCCTCGCGCGTGAAGAGGATGTCGCTGGCGAGGAAGACGTTGGTCTGCAGGTAGATGGTGGCCACGAAGGTCGCTCCTGATTTCGGCTCCATCACCACTTCCGTCTCGTCGTAGTCGCTGGCGTACTGGGGGTGCTTCCCGCTTTCGTCGTAGAGCTCCACCAGCGCCCTCCACTTGTCCTCGGCGCCGAGGAAGTGGTTCTTGCTGGCGAAGAGGGGCAGTCCCATGAAGGAGAGGTTCATGAACCCTTTGATCGATTGGTAGAAATTGGCATTGGGCGGGTATTCCTCGCTTGAGGCGAGCATTCGCTAGGAGATGGTATATCTTAACGCGTCGAATCCAAAGCGGGATATGGTCTTGTTGTAGGATAGTTCTCCCACTCTGTAGAGGGAATCGATGAAGACGTACTGCTTGTCGTTGGGAGTGCTTAGTGGTTTTTCCTGGATGCCATCGCTGCCCGACAGTGCAGCTGGCTCCTTGTAGGGACTGGTCCACTCGGTGTTGACCGCGTATCCGTCGAAGTAAGTGTGGTTGAAGGTGATGAAGTCCTTGCCCTGGTAGGTGCGGTAGATGCGGGTCAGCATCGGGTCAGAGTAGCCGGTATACATCGACTGGGGCATGCTGCGGGCCTCTTCAAGCGTGGCATTGGGTTCGTTGAGAGCCACCGTGGTGGAGATGGAGGGGTCGCCTCCCAGCATCGTATCCATTTCCTTCAGGTTCTTGAGGAAGGGATCCTCGTAGCCGAACAGCAGCTCGTTGACTGTCCTCTTCTGCGTGAATCCTCCGAAGCCAACCTCGATGGTGACGAACCTGATATACTGCATGGCTAGGGCCTTGCTCTTGAAGTAAAACAACTACGTGAAGAACTGCTAATTTGTGATCAGGGTCAGGTTCTGGATCATTGGTCCATTGAACAGCTTATCGAAGGAGAGCAAATCGTTGAGTCTCGAGTAATTGTCATAGTTCTATCCATCGTGCCAAGGGTCGTCGTAGACCACATCGAGGAAGTGGCGGTATTACCACTACTGCAGTTCACTGTTCCAGGCCTTGCCAGAGAGCGAGGGTGGGTATTTGCGGACGGGACTTTATAGAGATTTGTTGGTGATGGTGCTATTGATGAATTGCTTTAATGCTAGCTAGTATTATGTACACCTATTGGCGTCCAGACAACCGTAGGCGGTTGAGATTTCCTTGTGGGCCTACTGCAGGAGGGTGAGGATGGACTACTGGCCCTAGTTGCACAATTCACCCATTTAGTATCCGCTGAGGTTGTTCTCTGCCTGGAAGGTGGCAGCGTAGTATTCGTTATTGCACGGGGCAATTAGTCTCCAGTAATTGCTATAGTTTTTGTGCGATACATCCTTGCATAGAGCTTAAGTCTTCTCTGTAGTGAAGACCTCTATTGTCTTACTGATGAATTGCGTGCAGTTGGGCAATCGTTATGCCACTTTGATGGTGAGCAGCTCCTGCAGGATCCAGTCTGAGAACTGGGTGAAGGATTGGTACAAGGCTTGCGAGAAGACGCCGCCGAGCCCTGCTATCTTCTTGGTGCCTTTGTCCTTGGACTGCAGCACAAACTCATAGGCAAAGTACTTCACGTATTCCCAAATAACAACCGCGTGCCTGCTGCTTTCGGCATGCGTTTCCTTCGTGAGCCGATCCAAGTTCTCTCCATTTTTATTCTGGTCGTATCGGTTGCCGACCTGGAACAGCCGGGAGAGGTTGCCAACGTTGAGCAAAGTTCCATTGTAGGGCGAGTAAGCATGCTGACTGTTTGCTTGGAAAAGGTGAGGTTGCTGTACTGGGAGCTATTGTCGATGGAGGGAACTGGTACTTATAGAAGGAGTAGAGTTCAGGGTACCCTGGCAGGACACGTTTTGCTTAAGTTCTGCCTTGGGCGTGAGGCAAATGGAGTCTGCGGCTTCTCCGGTGGGCGGGTTATTGGTCAATCCGCTTGCGCTCAGCTGCAGGATGGTCAGGTCGTAGTTCTGCACTTCCCGCCGCAGTACCAATTGTCCAGGATGCTGTCGACGCTGCTGCACCACCGTTCGAAGATCCTGTCGAAGGCCTGCAGCTGGATCCTCTTCAGGTTGAAATACTCGTACAGCAGGTACTAAGAGTCCGAGTTGTTGTAGTAGGAGAAGTCCACCCAGATCTAGTAGTTGTTCTGGTCGTTGAGGCCGTAGATTGGATCCTCGTAGAGTCGTTTGCACTGGGCGGAGGGTATCTGCATCATGGAGCACAGCGAGGCCAGGCTGCTGTAGTTAGCCAGGTATTGGCCAGCTACTCCTTGCCGATGGCCTGCGTTTTGATTGTGTTGTTCATCTCCACGAAGAGTCCCCGAAGCCTTGGATGGCGAGCGCCGGAAGGTCGATATTTTCGAGTTGGGACCAGAAACCGATGGGGCGAGGTTGAGCACGGTGACTTCTTCATCCAGACTTCTGGACTTTTCCAGGGTGGAGAAGTAGAGCCAGTAGTTGTAGTCGATGTAGGCCCTATCTTCGGAGTACTTTATATCTGTGAAATTGCTCCTCTCCTGCAGCAGGTAATTGTTCACCTCGTTGAAGATGGGTTTTTGGTTGCGGTACAGGAACTGTTTGGGATTGGTGAGGTTGTAGAAGGTGAAGTTGCGGAGGGTGAGGGTGTTGGTGGAGCCGGGGTTGTTGCCCCAGGTGTCGACTGTGTCGGGGGCGAGGACCACGCCGTCGAGGATGACGCTGTCGATGAGGGAGTGCAGCCCGACCAGGCTGAAGATGAGCAGGCCTGAGAAGAAGAGCGAGCAGAGGACGCCGCAGATGTTGCGCTTGCGGATGGCCATTCTGCGAATTAAGGAGATTATTATTACAGAGGGAATAAAATCTAAGATTTTTAGAAATTATGCATAATATATGCATACTATGAGCCAGCATCTATCAGTCTCCGTTTTTACTGCTGTTTGTGGTGTATTTGTATCGGTAATTCTGATCGCAGGAAAAGATAAAAAGAGCTACATGTTGAGATTGAATGAAGAGGTGCTTAGGATAATTGATTGGGTTCAAGGTTTCTTCCAAATGTTTCGTGTTGTATCGTATTTAAATATAATTAATTATACACATAGTGAGCATGGTTCTATTCTAATTTTGCTCAAAATACTAATGAATCCACAAAAATATTATCTTTTTTCCACGAAATATTAAAGAAAATCATGCCTTATACTGATAAACCTATCGAATCTGCTTCTTTGCTGTGATAAAAAACGAATATCATTGGTAATAGGTAAAGCTGCTCTTGAGTTTCTGGGTGAAATCTGCACGCCAGTCCTCATTCTCATACGAAGACTTCTCGGAGGGCTTCTTGGTGTCTTCCCTCTCCTCCCTCTCCCTTATCTGCGAGATGATTGGCTCCATAAGCGAAACTTTCCGCCTCAGGGGTGAATGGTTTTCCGTTTTTCTCAGATTCACTGGGGATTTCTCTCTGATTTTCTTCTTCTGGGAGGGCGATTGCCTCAGGCTCTTATACTCGGGGATGTAGGTATTGATGAGGCTTTATCGTTCGTGGATTTCCTGCATTAGCTCTCTCCTGACCTCTTCGAAACGCTCCTTTTAGTCAGCAAGCTCATGGTTGACCTCCAGCAGCTCCTACTTTTAGCGTGAGATGCTCTCTATGATCTCCTGTTTTTCTCAAGTTCTTTCTAGGTGGATTGCACCCGCACGATCAGTTATTGGTTGTGGTTTTCGATCGCTTAGAGGTCGGAACTAGGCATTGATTTTGAAGTAATTTTCGGATATCACTTCCAGATACCTTTTTTACTTTTCCTTGAAAGATTCAGGCTATGGCTATGGTTCTTCTTCCCTGAACATCTCCTTGGCCTTGAGGGCGATCTACAAGTAGTCGATCCTTTCCGTGAATTCCTTTTGCCGAGAGTGTTCGTACTCAATCTAAGTTCCTTCATTTTCATCTTTCGATGAACGAATTTTCCTTCCGTCTGTAATCGTTCTCCATCGTGGATAGTTTTTCCTCCATGGCAACTTCTTCTCCTGGTACTATTCCTTCCAGATCGACAGGGTGACCTTGAGCCTGTCTCTCTCGCTCTACAGTCTTCGATAGTGCTAGTTGATGTCTTCGATCACCATCGGATGGACGAAGCAGTGGCTGTTTTTCAGCCTTCCTCCAGCTATTGCACTCTTTTGGTGTTTTGTTCCTTCTCTTAGCTGTACTTTTTCTACAGACGGGTGTATTGGTTATTCGCTATTTTGAGATTCAGTGAGACTTATTAAAGATTACGTTATAGTTCTGAAATGGCGCTGTTTTGGTTCTTCACGATGATCTGAGTATTCTAGAATACTCCAAGAGAGTGCTTGTATCTGTACTCCAGACTATCACGCTAAAACTTCTCATTTTTATATCTTTGCTACATGCTATCGAAGGCCTATCGGGTCATCTTCATCTATATCCGTTTCTGTGATAATTCTGTTTCCACTTTGATCCGTCTTTCCTTCTATTCCTTGAGGGACTTTTATACTTGGGCAATGCTATTGGACATGCTAGACTAAATCTTTGGGATCTGCTAAGAGAGTATTTTGTATTTATTGTGTGACTTTTCCAATTATAAGAGTAGCTTTTAGTATTTGTTCCTCCATTACTTTGCCTAATCCTTTTCTAGCTGTATCTTTCTCATTAATTCCTTTGCGTTTCTCTAAAGATTATCATTGGTCCTTTGGGCTGAGATATTTGTCTATTATAATTCATTGTTGACTCGCTTCAGGTTCGCGATTGTTTCATAATTTGCCTTCAGGTTGTCTAAAGTCTTGCAAGTTATTCCTCTTTTGCTTGGATCTAGAGTTATAAATCTTCGATTTTATCAAAGTTTTCCTTTGTTAGGATTTGCATATTGTTCATTATCATAGATTTTTCCTATATTTTTAAGCTTAAGCTATTGATTTACGCCAAGAAGTGAGCATTATTTCCATGCAGCTCCTTCTATTCCATCAATCTTACAGTTATATCGGCAAGTTCACTGTTCAGCTTGTTATAAGCCGACTATTTTCTTACAAAGAGCGATAGTATTAATCCCTAAGTGTTTGGTGAGACTTTTCATGTGCGTTTAGACTCATCTATATGGTCTTTAGTTGGCATGTAAGTTGATTCTCTTTTATTTCCTTTTGCTTTATTAAATTTTCATTTATTTTCCTTTATATCCTTCGTTGGCTATCGACCATAAACTGATCATTGATTTCTTGCTTCAATTTGCCTATAGATTAATTCAATTGCCTTATTTGATGGTTCTTTCATGTATATCATCCTCAAGAGCAGCCTTTCCTTTCTCAAGATGACATTTTCACTATGATAAAAAGTTGCCTTGTCTTTGTGGTATATAAGTTAGTTTATTTTCAGCTGGAAATCTGAGAACAGTTTATGGTGTTTCAGCTAAAGCTCTCTATACAAGCTGTGAAGATCGCTGATTTTGCTTTCAAACATCAATCTTAATGATATTTCTTCATTGAAGGCCCTCTCATTTTCCTCTTTGCTTTGGATGAGGACATGTCTATCGAGTTCCAGTTGTTAATTTTTGGCTCTAAGTTCGTTATTTTATTTGAATATCAGCTAATTTTTCTTTTTGTTCAAATCCTCAGCGTTTTCTATCAATTTTTGCTGTTTTTATATCTCTTTCTTCAATGCCTCTTGTTCAGTCTCGCTTTACTTCTGAATCTACGAAACCACTGTCTCTATGGTCCCTTGTGAGCAGTATTCAATCAGGATGCTGAACACTTTCCAGATGTTTTTCTTGATGTGGACATTGTTGTTGCTGATTTCAGACACGAGGTTGTTGAAGCCTATCGAATAGACGAACAAGCTTTTCAGTACTCTGGAAATGTTGATCTCTGAGACGCCATAAGAGAGTAGTGAATTTTTGTCAACCTCGTACTTTTTTATGGCTGGATTTACAATATTTTTATCGAATTTTTAATCGGGACACCGTTCGATAAGTACTTGATTGATCCAATTCTCGAAATGGCTGTCGTTTAGGGCCCTGTTTTTGAAGATTTCTTTTTCCTTTGAGCAAAAGGTCGACGCATCTTCTATCTTTCTTTGACTGTTTGTGTATTTTTCTTTTTTTATCATGCTCTAGGAAGCGTTTGCCCTTTCGTCATGTTTGATGATGGTTTCAGCTTGGTTATTTGTATTTATCCTTGTAATGAATTGTTGGGTGTAGTTAGTATGGTTATAATCGGTAACATGTGACCTTTTTCTTTTATTGGGTGCGATTCTCTTCGTGTATCTTTATGGAAAAATCATGTTTTTTTATGCTGAGTGATGTTTGACGACGGTATTATTTCCATTCCTTGGTTCATCTTTGCTGATATCGGTGGTCAGGGTATGTTGCAGTAGTTTGTGAGTAGAATTGTTGTTCTATAGAGACTTCCGACGTTTGTATGCGTTGATGTTGTGACCCTACTTGGTCAGTTTGAGGGCAAACTAAACTATTTTTGATTTTACTTATTGCAGTTGCCGACGATTGCTTATTTATTCTGTCATTTATAATCAATATAGCTCTTATCATGTAACTCAAAGCAAAGGTCAGGAAGGTTAATTGAAGATGATGGGGAATTGGCTTTATAAATTAATCTTTTTATTTTAATTTAATACTGTTATTCTAATGCACAGAATCAAAGATATCCCACGTCTAATCTCTCTCCAGCATGTGACGAGAAAATACGTCTCAAATATTAGTGAGAAAAAATTCAAATACAGTTTTTAAGCTGGATCCATTCGAAAAATCCACCCAATGAGATCCTTATCGGACGGCACTGACCGACTCCTCATCACACCCAATCTTATCGCAATAACCGACCACGGTTCTGGACTATTGGCGAGCAATATTCATAGAGCATCGATGGGTCATACGCCGAGAAGTTGCTGAAAGTTGTGGATTCGTTCTTTTATAATTAAATCGATAAATATTTTGAAAAGCCTTTGGAGTTGGTGGCCAGTGCTGCCAATGCGATCAAGATATAAGGAAATTGCACGCTTACTCTGGTCATGACGCATCCATCAACAGGAGAGGTGGTTTTTTACTATATCGGGGATAGTTTGTATGGAATTTTCCAAGAAAAACAAGTTGTCATGGTCTAAGGAGTCTATGAGAATTTCAATGTGCCGTTTAGGATCGGGTATTATCCTGCATCAAATGGATACGTGGAACGATATCCGTACAAAGAGATTAAGAATGATACCATTTTGCAGCTTCTAATGGTCTTTGGGAAAACGTGGACCTGTAAGCCTTCACTATGAGATTAGAGGGCCGAATTCATTTGAAAAATATAGTCAATAAGAGCCAAATACAATAAAATAGCCAAAATCTTTGAAGAGTATTGCTTAGAAGGTTGGTTCATGGCTGCTTATACTCAAAAAAGGAAATTACGAATCACCATACTACAAAAGGGCAAAAAGTAGGGAATTCAAGTACCGAAGGAAGGTTATCTTGATGATATTTCTGTTGTTCTGGCGAAGGTTCAGAGAGAAGTTGTGATCGCATGAATGAATGATCATATGCTTTAGATATAGAAACTTCAAGTAGAATCCCGAGCATATATAATTATCAATCCTATTCTTTCTATTCCATTTTCATGGCGTTTTTTTGCATTCTCATATCCATATCCCCCATTTTCTTCATCCTCTTGATGCCATTTGCCCTGATCTCTTCTCTTTGCTTCTCAATCCGATACTCTTTCTTGCATCTCAGCAGTTCCTTCATATTTCTTTTACTTTTCCCGCTACAGGTTGATCTTATAGTCGAATTTATGCTCGAATGCGTTCTTTTCCTCCTGGAGGACTTACTAATTTATTTGGTTTTGCTGGATGGCTATTTGTTCCTTTATGATTGAAATCATTTGATTCAGATCTTCGTTTTGGGTCATGCCCTAAGTGTTGATCTGGTTGCATCGTTTGAGTATCTGCTGAAATTTTGTATTGTCACTGTCTGAGATCCCGTATTTTGAATACTTTGGCCAATATGATAAATATTTGTTGTTATTCTACGGTCGTAAGATCTATGATTAGGATTTTTTTGATCTGCATTTGGCTGAGTTGTATGAGCTGTTGCTCACTCTGATGTAGTCAGAATCAATGCTGCTATTGTTTCCGTGGCCGTGGAGAAGTTCGGTTGATTTGTTCAGGATTGAATGAATATTTTTCAGGTATGCTGATCGATTGTGGGAATTTTCTTCGAATGGATGTTAGGCTGGAAGCTTGTTATACTTTTTTGGGGGATTTAGGGTTTGATTGCTTGGGATTATTGATGAGAGTTAGAGACTAGGCTTAAGGTGGGGTTTTATTATTAAGGATTGATGTCGGTTGGTTATGTCTTGACTCGCTTTAGAAGAGAGGGTAAAATTTTTAGTTTTTTCTTTAGATTTGCCAATTATTTCGGGTAAGGTGAAGCCTTACGTTTGATTGCGCCTAATCATTCGATTGTTTACTCTAATTATTAATTTCGGTTATGTGCAGACTTCGTTTCTTGATGGTGATCTAATTTCCGTTTTTACGGGGTGCTTGATTAATCATCTTGTATATCTTTTCCTTTTCTTGTCTTGTGTCTTGTAGTTAATGAAAGACGGCTTATCTTTGCTGATTGATTTTTTTTCGCGTTGGCTTCGATCCTAGCTTTGGTAATTTTGCCTTCCATCTTATTTTTTCTATTATTTTTCAAGTTAATTCTTGATGAATTCCGCAAAACCTCATTGTAGCCGTATCTGCATCCATAGGAAGCAGCTGTATGAATGATCGGTGAGCTTTCGTCTCCATTCAGATCCTTGTAATTGATTCTTTTTGCTTTTGTTTTTTTTGTTGTAGTTCTTTAGTGTGACTAATCTTTACTTTAGCTCCTGGACGCTGAGATTTAGTGGACGTATTTTCGGCTTCCGTTCATGCATCTTTTATTCTTCAGAATATGTATCGTTCTCCTACGTGTGTTCCATTTATTTATTTTATAGGTTTTATTGGGGATTCCGAATAATCTAAAATTTATTTTGATGGCGACAATTATCCAACATAAAAACCAACCCGAAAGTTTAATATATGATTTATGGCATAGGGGTTGGGGTTGGGGGTTGGGGTTGGGGTTGGGGTTGGGGTTGGGGTTGGGGTTGGGTTGGGGTTGGGGTTGGGGTTGGGGTTG
>NW_022204684.1:0-42899 GCF_008831285.2 Nymphaea colorata | reverse complement strand
CTGGAGTTCCAAAAGCCCATACGTAAACAGTCATTTCTAAATGGTACGCCATTTCTTTTTGTTTCTCACTCTAACTGGTCCATGGATCAAGGTTCTGAATTGTAGATATGTTTGTGACTTCAATATGAGGCATAGACCAGGTAAGCGCATAAAGATCTTGAGACACTCGACAAAACCACATCAGGTGAGTGGTAGACCTCAGCACAATAACATAAAGGACACTTGCTCCAAGGTGAAAACCAGATCTTGTGAGGTTATTTTGAGTCTAATGTGGTCCTAGAATAAACCATGCAAGAATTTTGGATCGTCGAGTAGGACCCCCAGCCCAAAGGAGGTTATGAGGAAACCAGTTGACACCAGTTGGTTGAAGCAAGCTATATGCATGACGTATATAGAAACGATTGAAAAATAAACCTATATCTGAAAGTATGACTATAATTATACCTGCATTCACATCGAAGCCACCCTGACTTTTTTAGTGGTTCTTCATGCATTTTTTATTGGTTGTTCATGAACACATCTGCGTACCATTTTATATATTTTTTTCGACATCTGTCAACCATTCAATAGTATGACTATAAACTATCTCTGATTATTTAATAAAAGAGTATTTTGATTATTTCCAACCCTTGGCATGGTATCTTCTGTTAGGACTTAACATATGATGCGTTCTGAAAGTGATCAAACGTTTGTAATTTAATTTTAATTGTTTAGTTGTCTCGGCAACGCACATGCATTTAATTAGTCAGGTTTTAGAAATAATTGCTCAAAACACTGGTTTCGATCAGATGGTTTTGTATATCTATTGGTTAAACTTTTTTTTGTCCCATGGCATATTCCATCCGTCGACTTTTCTCCCGCATACCAAGTCAAAAAACTTTAACATATAATTTTTTTTGTGTTTGGATCGTTTTCCAAGAGTGTCCTGTTGATTTCCTCCTCAGAGATTAATATTTCCTATTCACAAGAACACATTCTTAAGTTGTTTGGGTGGCAAAACTCATTTTTTGAGGTAAAAACCATTCTTCCTTCTAAGACACTGTTTCGTAAGAGTTTGGATGATAAGAAATGCAAGTTTTACAAAAAATTAATTTTTGGAAGAAAATATTTTACCAAAAAATTAATTTTTGATTCTATATCCAAACATACAAATCTTTTTGCAAAACTAATTAAAAAATAATTTTTAAAAAACTATTTTTCGTTAAATGTTTTTTTGTAGTGTGCCATTAAAACACTAGCACATCTGAGACTGAACGTACTGAAATATTTCTGCAATCTTTCACAAAATTATACAAAGTGGCTCGATTCTTGGTCAAATAGTAATTCACCAGTCAACTCTTAAAGATCAAGAAACGTGCACTCAACTTTTTGGATAAATCTCAACGAGTTGCTTCGGCATGGAAGTCACTAAAATTATAAGGAATAATTTAAACAGTTGCCCTTTTATTGAAAATTATCCATTTTATTTTTCTCTTCCTTTGTAGATAATTTAGATTGAGATGAGTAATTTTGTAAATAATCCCTTTATTTTAATGGCTGATGCCCCTGCAGCTTCTTAAACCCTTAATACGTAACTCGCTGATTTTCCATTGGCCCGTTCAGTGCCACAAAATTCAATACTTGGGAGACAATACCCTTGGAGTCAGGCTTTACCTTTTCCTCTTTAAGAATTAGGACTTTCTCCAACACTTCAGCGCTCTACCTTGTCAATTAGAGTGTAATATTTTGCAGCTTTAGTAGTTTTCATGGAAATCAGACTGAAGACTTTCGAGGACTCGCCAGCCCATCAGTGAGTCTTGAAGGGTCAGTTCAGCTGCACAGCCTCACTTTGGTGAGCGGGGAGGTTAGTGTAACAGAGAACCTGAGATCGGATGCAAACAATCAGTCGAAGAAGCGGAGCATAGACCCGCGGGGCACACTCACTCTAAGGCAACCTTTTGGGAACAGCTGTTAAGCCGTTAAGTGTAGGTGCTTTCTAGAGGTTGCAGATAGTTCTTCCTATTTGACCCTAAACTGATCGATCTAGCCAGGTTCAAACAAGCTCTACCAGGCCTTCGAGGACCGAGCCCACGCATGTGGCAAAAATATGGGAACGACTTGTGGCTAGGGGTGAAAGGCCAAACAAGACCGGATATAGCTCGTTTTCCTTGAAATCTATTCCAAAGGAATCTCGGTGCATCGCAAAAGACCCGATCAATAAGTAGATTAATATTATATGTCTGAAAGAGAAGTCCACTTATGGCTGCACAACAAGTTGAGCCAGCTCGAGCTCGACTCGATCGAACTCACTCGTTGAAGCTCAACTTGAACCTGACTTGTTTATTAACGAGTTGAGCTTGAGTTCAAATGTATGCTCGAAATGTTAAACGAGTTGAGTTCGAGTTGTAAGAACTCAACTCGACTCGACTATACAATAAATATTGAATTATAACGACAAAAAATCTAAACGAGTTAATATAGTGACAAGTTAAATGAAACAAGACATGTTTAACATAAATGAGTTCAGTGAGTCGAGTTTGAGCCCAATGTTGTATCATCGAGTCAAGCTTGAGCTTGTTCTGGAGCTTGAGTCGAGTTTGACCTCGAGTTTTCTGAGTGAAGTCGACTCGAGCTGACCCAACTAGAGCTCGACTTGACTCGTGCATGCAGCCCTGGGTCCACCAGATATTACAAAGAACGAAACCCTATTTTTAGGTTTTGGTATGAAACCAAGCCCTGGTCTGCCGAAGCCAATTCGAGCTATAAACGAACAAAAAGGAGAAAACTGGAAAATCATTGGAATTTGGGAAATAGTTGGCAAATACAGGGTGTCTAACTCATTAATTATATGTCGGTTGATATCAACTAATTTGAAAGTGAATTTTTTGTTTTTTTTTTTCTATTTGTAGATAAAAGTTACATAGAAAATATAAATTAATCAAGATCAGAATATGCCTAACGACAGGTTGTGAGCCAAACAGAAAAATATATACCATGTTTGAAAATATATACCAAGTTTGAAAACCCAGAAAACCAGCTATGCTTCGTGTCTATATTTGTTTCAACATGCGTGATGGTCGATTGGAGCAGAAAATTTCATACGATCCTCCCCAATTTTTGAAAAAATATGATAACAGATATTAAGAAAAATAACTTAGCAAATAGTATAACTACAATGTTTTTGCTGTTTTTCGTAATTAAAAGAGAAACCAATTTTCTAAGACTTTAACTCTCTAATATTTCATTTGTGTTTTTGTAAAAAAATCAACGATATCTCTCCCCCTCTCTCTCTCCCCTCTCTCTCGCTGCCCCCCCCCCTTCAAAAAAATAATAATAAGAAATAAAATTCAATTATGGGTTGTTCATTCATTGGTGCACTGTTTGGGATGTCCACTGTACATGAGCATCCACAATCCCTGAAAATGTTGTTGTTGTCTTAAAGATATGCACAATGAGCTAGAATCAACAGATTAATTGGCACCATTTTGGGGATTTTGTTTAGACTTGTTAGCAACCGACACGCACCACTTTTATTAATGACTTTTCAAAATACTTTTGTAAAAAACTTAATAGCTTCAATATTAATTAATTTTGAATAATTTACAGTGGAAATTTAATATCCTCCTATGTGTTAATTTCCAATCCTGATACCAATTAACTAAGCTAAACATGCCAAATTGTTTCGTTCTACAACAAGGAATAGATGCTTCCATATTTATTCAGAAAATAGTATATAGCTTTTATTGTTCCTATAAGCACCAAATTAATTATATATCTTCAGGGAGTTCTAGACTTAAATATTGCTCTTTTAATATTATGGCAACATATTAGGTTAAACTAGCTAAGTGGTTTACAGGTTCTTACGTAACAGATTATGTGTATTTCACAAGGATAAACAATAGGAATATTTTCACTTATTTGTTGTGTTAAGAATAAAATTCACATGAAATGGAGGCACGTTGGGCGTTACTCTCTTCCACTGTAAAACATGGGGAAACAAATGGAGGCTCCCGAAATGTCTTAATATATTTTAATAATGTCTAGGAAGAAGAACTTAATATAAAACATTGGGACTTGTTATATATGCACTGTTTTAATATATTTTAATATCATGTCTAGGAAGAAGAACTTAAATTAATTCACGCATTATTGCACCGCAAACTACTCCATACATTAGATGGTCCAAGTAAATGACATGCCTATGATAAACCACAAAATAAGTAACCAACACATAGAGAGTTCAAAATTTTGAGACCCACTTTGTAAACTTAATTGATTTCCTCCATTCCTACCCACTTAGTATTACCTTTTAGTACTGCTTCATCATTTGAACCACTCAGATCCACATTTTACCGGTAACTCAATCATTTTCTAGTGCACTATTCTCATTTAAAACATCTCATATTTCATCCTTTAATTTTATTGATTTTTTCGAAGTCAATTAATTGCAAACGTTGCATTCTTGGATACATGTTCTATATGAACACCACATTCTTGGATACATGTTACAACACAATCACACCTTCAACCTTCTAGAAACTTCCACATGTGTGACAAGGAACACCATGATTCAATTTTACAGTTTTACAATGGGCGTAAAGAAAACAGAGTTAGTAACACAGCTTTAACAATTAGTTTTCATTTTTCATAACACCCTCCTTCAAACTGGTGAATGAGGTCTCCAAACCCAGTTTGAGCTTTTAAAATTTGACTTGATCTTTGACAAGGGACTTGGTGAATAGATCAGCCAGATGTAAGTACGACGGAACATAGCTTGTGACAATTGTTCCTTTTTTTACTTGCTCACGCACTAGACGGCAGTCGATCTCCCCATGCTTGGTGCTTTCATGTAAAATTGAGCTCACTGCCATTTGTAAGATCTCATCACTGAGAAGATGCGCTGGTGAAGGAGGAGGCACTTGGAGGTCTTTTAGAAGACATTTTATCCATATCTCAGCAGTAGTTGCGCAATATTTTTGTTTCGGCTGAGAAGTGAGATACTATGCTCAGTTTTTATGTTTTTCAGAAGATTAGACATTCTCCTAATTAAACATAGTAACCAGAGATTGATTTTTTGGTGTCTTTGCAAGCTCCGTAGTTGGCATCAAAATACGCGGTAAGCTTGAAATTGTCATGTACTGGAAGAAAAATTCCATGACCCCGTGAAGTTTGAGATAGCGTAATACTTTTATAGCAGAATTGTAGTGAGTAGTCGGTTTCTGCATATGGTGGCTAGGAAAGTAAACAGCAAAAACTATTTCCGGCCTGGTTATAGTCAGATATATAAGATGCCCCACAAGTATTTGAAACAGTGAAGGATTTTTTAAATCTTATCCATCATTGGCAGCATGGGTTTGACAAGGTTCCATGCGATCCTCAGATGGCTTGGCATTGAGAAGGATTAATTCATCAATAATGCCACAAAAATACTTGCACTGTGACGAAAATATTCATTTCATCCCTTTGCTAAGCTCTAGGCGAAGGAAATATTTTAAGTTGCCCATCTTTCATGCAAAATCTTTTGCCAAGATACATTTGAAGTTTTCTAGGTATTCCATATCATTTCCTGCAACAATGACAGCGTTGATGTACACCAAAATTACCATGAACACCCTTTCTCTTTGATATGCACACAGTGTGTAATCACACTTGGATTGCATAAAACCATAGCTCACCACTTCTGACGAGAACTTCAAGAACCTGTTTTGAGGAGCATGTTTCCGCCCAGAGATAAACTTGTTTAGCTTGCACAATTTTGCTTCACCTTTTTCACAATAAGTAGGAGGCAATGTCATGTAGATTTCTTCATTCAATATCTCGTTTAGAAAGAAGTTATACACATCCATTTGTTGCAGCAGCGAATTTCGTTTTGCAGCTATTGGAATCAAACAACAAATAATAACAAGTTTGGCGGCAGCAGCATAGGTCTCATGAAAATCCAAGCCTATCACTTGTGCATACCCTTTGGCCATTAATATGGCTTTGAACCTTTCTATTTCACCATTCACCTTATACTTGATCCGATAAACTCACTTGCAGCTGATGGGTTTGACATTATTTGAAGGGGAGACTAGGGTCCAAGTATTGTTTGATTCCACCGCCATAATTTCTTCTTGCATGGCTCTTTTCCAATTTGTATGTTGCTCTGCCTGACTAAAGCATGAAGGTATGGTTTGAGGAAAGATATTCAACAGGAAGCTTTTAAGAGCAGCTGAAAAACAGGAAAAAGACAACTTATGACAAATGATACCTTGTGGAAGCCCTTTTCTAGGGAAGTATTTGTTTCAACCTCATCACTTGATTCTAAAACAATTTCAGGTGGTTGTTCAATGTTTGTACAATCAGTGGACATCATCTTGGCTTTCAGTCAGTTGACAAGATCAAGGGCCTTGTTCACTTGAATTTCTACTCTCAAGTGTATGATTGTCATCAAATGTGAGAGGAATAACTTGAAAATGTGAGACTTTGCTCCCATACTTTCAGAATTTGAAGGGAAATTCAGTTTGATTGAAGACCATATCCCTACAAACGATTTTTTTTTTTGGTTTCCAAATCAAGTAGATTGTAGCCTTTTTGTTCAATAGGATACCCTATGAGCACACCTCGCTGAACCTTGTGACTAGGGATAACTGATCGGATTCGGATCCAATATATCCTTAATCATATCAGCTTTTTTGTATATTCAAATATTTGGATTCGAATTCAAATAAAGAAGTCATATCCGAACCCGAAATCCAATTTGACGATCCGAATCTGATTTTTATATTTATATCTGAATCCAAATTTTGAACCAGATTTTGCTAATTTTTGAAATTTAATAGCAGTAGATATAGGATATTTGTCTAAAAATGAATCTGATCCGAATTTGCTTCTGAATTCGATCGGATATTTATGTACATCTAAATCTGAATTCGTATATGATTGGATGCCATTTATTAAATCTGAATCCAATCTGATTTCCTAATTGGATATTATTTTTTTTCCATGTCTGATTTGTTCGGATCTGATTGGTCAGATATCCGATTCAATTCGACATATTGACATCCCTACATGTGACCGAATTTTCCATGTGGTTTGAGGTTGGTGGAAAAATACAAACAACCAAACACGCATATATGCTTGTAACGTGGTTTTCTTTTAAATAATTTTTCAAAGGGACATTCTTTGTCAAGTTCTTTTTTTTTGGATGGGGCCATATTTATTAAATATGTGGCTGTTAATGCACGTAAGTCCCAACATTTGGAGGGTAGACCTGACTGAAACTTGAGAGCAGACACCATATTCAAGATGTGCTGACGCTTTCTCCCAGCCATGCGGTTTTGTTTAGGCATGTAGGGGCATGAATGTTGATGTAGGATGTCTCTATCACGGGAAAAAAAAAATTGTCATTTGATAAGAACTCGGTTCCACTATCTATCCTATTTTTAACACATCTGTTTTGGACTGTTTCTCAGTCATGTTAATGAAATGTTTAAGCAAATCACCTACTTCACGTTTATACTTCAATAGGTAAACCCACATGGCTCTTGAAAAATCATCCATAATAGGGAAAAGGTAACGTGCTTGAGTATGTGATGCTTGGGAAACATTATTCCCAAGAGCTTTCGTAAACAGAAACTAGCAAATCAAAAGGTTTAGCAAAACATGATTCACTTAATTTGAACATCAATCTATATTGTTTAGCAACACTACATACTTCACAGAAATGATTTGACAACTTAATGATAGAGTCATGCTTTCAGAGCATTTGATTCTTTGAGCAGGATGGGTGCCCAAGTCTCATATGCCAAAAATCAAAATCTGATTGAGTGGGTTTCGTGAACAAGCAGTCTACAGTTGTAAGAGGTGACTTGAAAATGAAGAATCCCCCTGATGAATCACCCAGCTCATCCACGTCATGGAGATTGGGTCCTGAACAAAGCACCCAGTAGTGGGGAAAATCAAATGACGCTTGGTTTTCTGAATAAATCTGCTCACTGACAATATGTTGTAAGCAAACTTTGGAAGATAATACACTTTTTGAAGAAAAATGGAAGGTGATAGAACAACTTTACCGACACATGTAGCATATATCATTTGTTGTCTTGAACTCTAATTGAAAATGCAACAGCTAATTTTGTGTCATCTAGCATTGATTTATGGCAGCATGACATGTGGTGACTAGCACCAATATCTATTACCCTGGTGTCTAGTTTGAAGAATGACATAGCTAGAAAGTTTATTTGGGTTACTAATCGATTTTTGAGGAGTTTTTTGAATTGAATAAATTCATCTTCAGTTAGAATTGGAGCAATGTCCTTGCTGAACTATTTTCCATGCATGGAGGAGATTAAGGCATTGAAATCAGTTTTCCCTCCAACAGAGGCCTTGATAATAGCCCCCTTGTCTAGATCTATTTTCCACCTATAAAGTTTGGAGGGGTACCATTTAATTTGAAGCATCGTTCCTTTGATGTCCTGCAATCTTGCAGTAATTGTAGAAGTATAGTGGGTGCCTGTTTTGTTGGTTTTTGAATGCATTCAAATTTGCACTTGCTGAGAGACCAACATACTCCACAGCACTAGTTTGAAGGCGAGCTTCTCCTCTTGAAGGACCGGTGCATGTCTTTTGTAGAGAAGGCAAGGGTTGCATATGTAGAATTCACCATCTTATAGCATTGAATGAATCATTCAATCTCATAAGAAATTCAATCACTCTCTCTTCTTGTTGCTTTTCAGCAACCACTTTCAAGGCATTGCAAGAGCATTCCGAAAGAACATCATAGGATGAAAGCTTATGCCAATATTGTAAAATAAAGAGCAACAAATATATTTCCTTGATTCAAATGACTAATGGAGGACTTGAGTTGGTACTTATGAGGGGTTTGTGCTTTCAGTGAATAGGTCCTTTAAGTGTGCCCAGACTTCAATAGTTGTGGTGGTGTAGATGATATTGCTTGATAATTATTTTGAGATGGAGTTAAGAATCCATGAAAGACCATGTGATTGCGAAGCCTTCCACATCATGACCTCAGGAGCTGCAACGCTGGGTTTGGGAAGACTACCTTCAACAAAGGCCAAGTTGTTTTTGGTAGACAATGTGATTCTCATAGCATGACTCCAGGTTGAGTAATTTTCACTAGTTACTAATTGTGAAACCAATATAGTACCAGGGTTGTCTGAATGATGAAGGAAAAAGAGGTTTTCAATAGTGATGATGTTGTTACCATAAGAGGACTCTGCTCCACTTGCTGAAAAAGAGTTGGAAGAATTGGGAGCCTTGCCTGTTGATGGCTCTGTATTATAGTACGTAGAAATTATTTGAGTTAAGGAAGAATGCAACACAAGGAAGAGAACAGAGAATTGCTTCATATTTTTCTATTGATCTTACACACCAATATACAGAAGAAAAAGTAGTACATGGTTTTTAGTGTCAACGACATTTGGCTGGCTCATCTTATCCCATGATATTTGCCTGGCTTATCTTATCCCATGACACTCGGTTGGCTCATCTTCTCCCATGATATTTGGCTGGTTCATCCTAACAGCTACACTAACCAACTGAAAATCTTATCGTTAAGATGTCAAAATAAGAAGATAAGAAGCGAATCTTAATTTTAACACTCCCCCTCAAACTAAGTGTAGAGTTTCTTATGTTCAGTTTGGATAGAAGATGATTAAATTCTTCCTTGCCTAAGGCCTTAGTGAATACGTCTGCCAGCTGATCTTTGTTGTTAATGTAACTGGTTCTCACTACACCTTGATTTATTTTTTTTCAAACCACATGACAATCTAAATCTATATGTTTGGTACGCTAATGAAAAACTGGATTGGCAGCAATATGCATGGCAGTCTGATTGTCGCAGTATAGATTTGTCGGTTGTAGATGTCTCATGCCTAGATCCGACAATAAGAATTTCAACCAAGTCACTTCACATACCGCATTTGCCAATGCCTTGTATTCTGCTTCTACAAAGGAGTGAGATACTGTGGGTTGTTTTTTTGTCTTTCATGAAATTGGAGAATCACCAAGAAGAACACAATAACTAGTTATTGACCTTCACGTTTCTTGACACGCCACCCAATCATAATCACAAAACACACTCATTTGAAGATTGGTTTGTGTGCTTAGGAGAGTACCTTCTTCGAGTTTGAGCTTTCGTTCCACTAGAAATTCCATTGGCACCCATTATACTTGTTTCGCATATAATGTTGAGAGCATACATTTGCTGTGAAACATAAATTACTACACTTGAACAAGCAATTTCTAAACCCAAAAAATATTTAAGAGTACAGGTCCTTCACAAGAAATTTCTGACATAAAAATTGCTTAGATTTGTCAATCAGCTCCTTGTTGTTGCCCGTAATAATAAGGTCGTCCACATAAACGGGAACAACAACAAAAAATTGGTCTTGTTTGTAAGTGAATAATGTGTGTTTGGCATTTGATTGACTGAATCCAAACTCCACTAGTGCCAAAGACAATTTGTGAAACCAATTTCGAGGAGACTGTTTGAGACCGTAGAGAGATTTATGTAATTTACATACTAGATTCTCCCCCTTACGGTCATATCTTGGTGGAACCTTCATATGTACTTCTTCAAGCAAATCGCCATGAAGAAAGACATTCTTCACATCCATTTAATATAATAACCAGTCATTTTCCACAGCGACTAAAAGTAAAGTTCACACAGTTACCATTTTTGCAGCTGGTACAAATGTCTCATTGTAGTCCAGTCCTTCCTATTGAGAATAACCTTTGGTGATGAGGCGTGCCATCTTGTACCGCTCAACAGTATCGTCTTATCAGAACTCGATTTTGTAAACTCACTTGCAACCGATGGGCTTAACTCCTTGTGGTGAAGTGCTCATTCTCCTAGTGTTGTTTTCCTTTAGTATACTAATTTCTAAGTTCATTGTGTCTCACCACTCCCTATATCCAACTGCCACTTCAAAGGTTTTTAGGGGAGAAACGAGAAAGTGAAGTAAAGTAAGAAAGAGGGTACCTTGTGCCTTTCATTGCATTAAATGTCAAGTTACCATTGGTCAAGGGAGCGGAAATAAGAGAGCAATAGAAATACCGCATTCAGGTCCTGCAATACACAATGAGTAGGGAAGAAAAAGTTACGGAAAAGTTTAGTGCCTTGCTCAATTGACTCACAGAGAGTAGCTTCGAGAGTGAATTGTGGTAGTTTAACATCACTAGTTTGATGGACAGTTATTGTATGTCGATTAGGTAAGTTTATAGGTACTCGGCAGTTGGTTGGTTTTTGAAGTAGAGAGCTAACGGCACAAATGCACCGACTTGCTCCAGAATCGATAATCCAAGTAAGATGGGAGACACTATATGAAGATATATTACCTGCGAAATTGATAAAGAAAGACAGAGTTCTAACAAGTGATAAGAGTTTCTGATACTCATCCATAGTGAATGAAGGCACAACTTCCTTGGAAGTTTGACCGTTGCTGCCAGAGAAACTAGTACCATTGCTTGCATGGAGGTCCACCCGCCTTGGATTATGAATGGTAGCTGCAGCTAGTGGTGGTCGAAAGTTGGGATCATGGAATCGATGTCCTCGAGGATAGCCATTCAACTTGAAATATTTATCTTTCACATGACCTGTGTTATGACAATAGCTACAGATTGGTCATCTTTGATGTCTTTCTTTATTTCATTGAAACTTGAAACTTTGTTCAAGTTATGTTGCTTTGGGAATATGATTGTGTGATATTGCCAAGGTGGTGTGAGAGGCTAACAGCGTGAATCTTGCTTTATGCAGTTGTTCCTCCTGCAAGACTAGAGCACATAATTTGTTTACTGTGGATAAGGGACAAGTAATAAAATCTGTCCTCTAATAGCATCATATGAGTCATTCAGTCCCTTCAGGAACTGAATTACACGTTCTCTTTGGATTTGATCTGAATAATTTTTTATGCCCCAACATGAACGCAGACACAGAATTGGAGTAATTTAATTCTTCCCAAAGCACTTTGATTTTTATACAATATGTTTTGTATAATATGTAGTAATAGACATGGACTCTTGTTGTAATCGATGTATTGAACTATGTAGCTGAAAGACTCTTGGTGCAAGACTCTGAGTATATCTTTCTTTTAACTCCTTCCATATTACTTGATCTGAGGAAGCATAAGCGATGCTAGCATGAATCCATGCTAGAGCCAAATTGTTACATCGTACCCACAACATACGATTATGTTCATCCTCTTTAGCCTCAATGATAGTCCCATCAATGAATCCTAACATGTTTTTGGCTGATAGAGCCACGATCAAGACTATGCTCCAGATTGCATAGTTCTCACCGATAAGTGGTTCAGATGCTAACCAACTTTCAAAATTATCTGAATGATGCAAATAGAAGAGATCAAATATCACCTGGGCATTTTCATGGCCATTGATATTTCCTGGCTCATTGTTCTTTCCTTTGTCGGCCATGACTCCTCCTTAATGCTGAGGACTCAATACCCGACTTCCCATGCAAAGGAGAAGATAAAATGCCACAGGAAAGATGGTGGAAATCTGGATATTCTGGCTAGCTCTGATCACATCACAGGTCGAGCAGGAGTCACCACGGCCTGACGATGCTGTTTGACCCTTTTGGGGCCCAATGGGGGTCGACACCAGTGGTGGCAAGTGAAGAAATAGAGGGCAACAAGAAACTTGAAACAAAGAGAGGGACGGCCACGAATTTGAGGATTCCAGCTGTGAGAGGCTACCTCAGTGATCGAGCTTGGCTTGTTAGGTTCACCTTCCTTTGGGGATGTTGTCCATGAAGTTTGACAGGAAAAGGTGGTCGACATCACAAACAGTAGTGAAAGGGGTAGGTTCACCAAAGAACCACTCTAGAGAATGCAGGGAATCCTCCAATCGTAGGGATTGGATCGATGCTTGCTCGAACTTTTTTGGGATGACTGCTGGAGGATCGTGGAAGGTCGGCAATGCTACCTGAACCGCTGGATGCCAGAAACAGTGCACGTGATTAAGAAAGTCACTAGTTTAAGTCACCATGGTTTTTGGTTTCAACGACATTTGACTGGCTCATCTTATCCCACTACATTCGGCTGGCTCATCTTCACCCATGACATTCGGCTGGCTCATCTTCACCCACGATATTTTGCATCGTGCACTTCTTCCTTTCACATATTTATACTCTTTTTTGTACAAAATCAAATACAGGCATGAAAGAATATTTTCTATTACACAGAATCATGCCTTCAACCTTCTAGAGAATTCTACATGCTTGACAAAGAACACCACAATTCAATTTTACACCTTTACAATAGGTGTAAAGAAAACAAAGTTAATACACAGCTTTAAGAATTAGTTTTCATTTTTGTAATAGATCCCTAGAAGCAGAAGGCCCTAACATTCTTCCGTTTGAGCTTCACAGCCTCTTGAAAGTTGGAAATTGCTAAATCATACTTTCTCTAGTAAATCTCTTTAGAAGAGGACGACAACTTTGATGATGGTGGAGTTGGCAACAACAAGCTCATGAGGCGGCCTGCAACACACTTTACACTTAAGAGAGGAAATAAACTCTCTACCCCTTCTTCATGTGCTCCCCTTCCCGGTTTCCATCACTGAGAAGCTCTCTATCTCTCTCTCTCTCAAGTGTTTAGTATAGTGTCGATGACATGGGTGGATATTCAAAGCTGGTTATATGCCCAGGCTTGTGCACAGGCTCCCATGGATGCCAAGTACCCAAAAAGTAGGCTAAGGAGCTAGTACAAGTGGGCAGGGGGCACTTGTCATTTTCTTAAAGGCTATGCACCATACATGTAACCAGATGTCGTGGGTCTTGATGAAAAAATGCAGCTATAAAATTAAGAAGGCTTATGAACAAAATGTCAGTTGCAGTGGATCTGGAGGTGGCCCAAACCTTGCCAAGTGCTCGAGCAAGTTTGCATTGGTTTTAGATTAGGGTGATATTAATTGAAACTGGGGATTCAAATTTGGGTTCAGATTTATAAATTTACAATAATGTAGAATAAAATATATTATTTAGATCCAGATCAATAAATTTGGGTTTAGATATCCATTATCTTTTTTTTCTGGTATCTGATTGGGTATCTATTTGATGCTGAGTCTCAATCTGAATTTAATCGGATGCCAATTTTTAATACTGAATCTGATCTGATTCCATGAATTACATGAATGTTGAGAACCAGGTTTTTGCTCTTCGTATATGGATTCTTTTTCAATACATGATAAAGTAGGTAATCTAGTTATGGTCCTTTCTATTGTGAGCTCTCTAGTTCCATTGATGTACATGCCTCGCATGCAACTTGCTGTTGATTGTGAAACATGAACTTTGTAGTGGTTCATCTCTGTCAACCTATTGCAAGGTTTTAAGATCAAGCTACTGATATTGTTCCCAAGAAACAAATTAAAAATGTGAAGGATGAATTGGTAAGAAAACTGACTTCTTTATTTGATAATGGACATATAATAGTTGAAGACGTATAAAACCTTTTTGTCATGTTAGTTTCCCCTTTCTTTTGTTCCGTCTTAGTTGAAAATTAGTCATATACCATTATATACCAATATACAATAATATCAATTAGTCATTGTTATTTAATACAATAACATCTAACGGTATTAATTTGTACATGCTGCCATGTTTAGTAGTTGACAGCATGATGGCCTAATTTGACTATTATTACTTATTGGTATAGCAATTAAAGAAGTTATGTTTTTGAAAGTATAAATATTTATCTGTTCCCAGTGATGGAAAATACACAGGAGAATGCATGCACCATTTGACGCCACATGGTGAACAATGATTGGAAAATGCACAGCTCGAATTTGTTGTTTATGATGCCCATACATTCTTCTGCTGAGCTTTCTTCCAGTTCACTGTCCATGAAAAGAAATATATTGTGGATGTACTCATATTCCCAATCTTATCCTTTCCACATTTTTACAGTTACCGCTTTGTTAGTCTTGTAAATTGTATTCGATATTTTTTAAATATGATGATTTGGGGAAACCTCTACCAAGTTGCATCACATGCACTAGTATTGAACTCTTTACCTTCATCATGATCTTTAGCGTGTTTATTTATTCCAATTTAATGACTAATTAGTGTTGGTCTTCAATTTGGATCTGCTATATCTACAGTTGCATTTTGTGTAAAACAACACTATTTTTTTATGTCTTTTACATTTTTCAATATGTAACCTGCATGTGCTTCAGATTCTGAGTGGCCTTTCTTCTTTGATCCACAAAATGTTCTCGTGAAGAGGGGAGTTTCTAGTGTGTATCCTTTTCTTTGTGGCTTTTGTAGCTTTTATATGTTGTATCCAGAAATGGCTAGAGCATTGCTTCATTTTCACTTATTCATTAATTTTTCATTTTATATGTGAGATGTTGTAGGTCAGAGGATCAATTAATAAACAAACGATTGTCAAAGGGACCAGCAACTTTACGAAGGACTGACAGGTGCCATTTTCTTAGAGATGCTTATACACGATTTATAACTTGATGGTGGATGTCTTTGAGATGTTTCAATCTTCACAACTGCATTTGTAAGTTGTAAATAATTTTCTGATGACATTTTAAGACAACTCTCACCAGAAATGACATGTAGTTGAACTTGCATATTGCCTAAAAGTCTGACTTGTTTTTTTGTTCGTTTTTCCATTTGTATTTTTGTTAATCCAAAATCTGATGCATGGAGTGTTCATCTCTCTCTCTCTCTCGCTCTCTCTCTCTCTATTTGTTTCAGTAGTCTATGTTTTTGTTTGTTGGTATCAATCTAGATTATCTATTTGAAACCGTCCGACTTTCAAATTAGGAAAAACTGGCATACCTGCTATAGAAGCGGCATTTTGTTTTGTTTTCAAAAGAAAAAGGGGACCTATAGCAGTGAAGAAATCACTGCTGTAAGAACTTCTAGCAACGACTTCTACCATTGTCAATAACTCAACAAGTTGTTACCAATGATATTATTGGCAATGACCCTTGGCCTAACAAAAGACTTTTGTCTATGCTGTAAAGGGCAAGGTCAACCTTATCTATTGGCTAGAGCAAGAGAATTTGCCAATAAGTTTATTGGCAACTGCATTACTATTGGCTATGGTAAAATGCGTTGCCAATAGCATATATTATAGTTGTGGTTATACACAAGCGGGCTAGAGCCCAACTCTGCTCATGTCTTGTCATGCTCGAGCTATTGTGCTTTAAAGGGTCAGTTCAAACTCCACTCAACAAACCAAGACTTAGCTTGTGCTCGACACTGAACCTTGAGCAAAGTATCCTATGACAGGAATAAAATGGTCAGACTCAAGGCTCGTTTAAGCAAGAACAGTATTTTTATAGTAACCTATGATAGGTTAATCTAATGATCAACCTTCAGATGAACATAAGCTGAGACTTTATAGTCTGCCTCCCAGGATTTCCTGAATCCCAGCAGCTGTTATCGCCAGAGAGAATTTTTGGCTGGTTCGTAAATGGTAACAAAATAAACTTTTGAATTTCATTTTAATGAAATCTTTTATTTTGGAAATGAGTTTTTCAATTTAATCTGGCTTTGAGTTACGAGATGAAGGATAGGGCTAAGGGCCACTATCCAACAGAATTAACAACCAAATTGAAGCGCCCAATTTGACATTTTTTTGTAACGATTTGTACCGGTGCAAAAGAAATCTAGCCATATAGTCAGGGCTGCCACGGAATCAACAGGGCATAACCGAGGAGGCTGGGAATGGATGGAATAGAGCATCATGCTCTTCTTCCTTTCACATATTTATACTCTTTCTGTACATAATCAATTTTTTTACTGGCATAAAAGAATATTTTATGTTACAACCAAATCATGCCTTCAACCTTCTATAGAATTTCACATGCGTGGCAAGGAATACCACAATTCAATTTTATAGCTTTACAATAGGTGTAAAAAAACAAAGTTAATATCACACAGATTTAAGAATTCGTTTTCATTTTCCATAACAGATTCCAAGAGGCAGAATGCCATGCCGTTCTTTCATTTGAGCTTCATAGCCTCCTGGAGGTTGGAAATTGCTAAGTCATAACTTCTCCACTAAATATCTTGAGAAGACAACGATGACATTGATGATGGTGGAGTTGGCAACAACAAGCTCATGAGGAGGCCCACGACACACTTTACACTTAACAGAGGAAATAAACGCTTAACAGAGCAAGCTGCTCAAGGTCACGTTCAGGGGAAGGAAATTAGTGAGAGACCCTTCTTTCCTCCTCTTCCCCAGTTGATCCCACTTGTTCACCACATCCGTCATGCATATATGCATGGTTTCTTTTTGTAGTAGAGGATGTTTTTTTTAACAGCAGAATGTAAAATGTATTTAGATGTAGTTAACTAGTAAAATAATTATATGGACAGTGAAAAATATGTTTTTTTTTTAATTATATGGCAATTATCCATGGTACACTTCTTCCCATGCATCTATTCCAGAAAGCAGTAGAGGAGTGCATCTCATTACTTCAGTTTCACCAAAGGAACGACTATTCAATCTATATATATGGTATGCAGACAAAAGTTTTCAATGATCATTGTTATTTTTCAATCGATAAAAATATGTATCTTTATGACATATAGGATATGCTAGCTTCTTCTTATGCTGAAAATTTGTTTATCGTCAGACACTAATTACTAATTGCATCATCAGTTTCTATACCAACATCTGACAATAATTTTAATTCAAAGCGGCTGCAAATAGACATTTACTTTTTCTCCAAAAAAATTTGGCCCAAAATTAGCAATGATCACCTTGGCTTTTTTTGTTGAAGAGAAGAAAATCTTTTAGAAGTTCCTGAAGATCCAAAAAGCGAAGGAAAAATAGGCAGCTAAGAGTTAACACTTCCAGTTGGTAGAAAATCTTGATTTAGTTGACGGCGAACATCTTGGTGTTGATGAGTGTTGCAACGAGTGATTTGTTTCTCAGACAACAGTTGGAAATACATTAGTTACATGCAGCTTTGCATTTTGACGACATTTCATGGCTGTTTATGTTGGTTTTAATTTTATTTGCCCTGTACAGTTGTCTTGGTGCCGCCTCTTTCGGACGTTCAAACAACTGCTGACGTCTTTGCGGGGTGACACTCCCTTGGGAAGAGTGTTTGAGTGTAGTGCAAATAAGTTGACACATTCTGATATTATGAGATTGTTAAATCTCTCAGTTTGTGCTCCACACAGCAAAGATAGTGATTGTACGATAAGAATAACACGGTAACAATTATCTGTTTGTGACAAAGTTTTCTGAGTTCTCTTGGTTAGGTACCATATGTTTCTTTTTTTTTTTTACTAATAAGCAATGTGGTATAATCTGAAAGAAAAGTACGATTTCTTAATAAAACAACCAAAAGATAACTAGGGTTGTGTTTGTTTTATCATGAATCTTAGATCCACAGTGGTTTAAAGGATCTCATATCCATGAATTTGAGATGGACAGCCCCCTCCCTTTTCAATATGCCATAAATTCATGGTTTTTAACATGAATTTAAAATTTATGCTATTGACGTCCAAAGTACCCCACAAAATGGGCTAGGGAGCCAGTGGGCAGGGGGCAGGCGGGCCACTTGTCATTTTCTTAAAGGCTATGGACGGTGCATGTAACCTGATCTTGTGGATATTGACTCAAAAATGCAGCTATAAAAGCAAGAAGGCATATGAACAAAATATCACTTGGAGTAGATCTAGAGGTGGCCTAAACCTCGTCACGTGCTCGACCAAGTTTTTCTTGGTTTCAGAATAACCGTTCATGCATCTGAACCTTGATATGTCAAAGGTGTAGGACAAAGGTAAATGAAACTTCATTAGGAAATCCCTACACCATCTTGGTTTTTGTGATAATTGGGTTTCTAAGGTAATGATTTTGGAGAAACAAACATATGCTCTCATTATTAAAGGAATAAATGAATTTTTTTTTTTATAGTCAGGGGGCTTCATCACGGAGATCCCCAGTCTTTCTATCATTTATCCCTACGAAAACACTAGAAGAGGATCATATGGGGCCAACTCATCCCAGTTGGCCTTGAATTTCATATAGTATGGTGATATAGAAATGCATCTTCATTAATCTTACTAATCACAATCTTAATTTGAAAATTGTGGGGTACTTTGGTAAAAGCATTCTTGTAAATCTAACTATACTTTTCTCTATATGGCAGTATATATAACACTATCTTCTATTTTATGAGATAATGAGTTGATGATATAGAACAAGAGCATACAATTGTAATAGGATCTCAACAGAAAATTTAGAGAAAAAACTTCAAGCATAGGCAATGAACCATTAATGAATGATATTTTGTTCTTAGTGACAAGTGCCATTATCATTGGCCATGTCCAAGTGCCATAACTATTACCACTAAGATGCTAATTCACCAACAAATCTCATGGGTTGTCCAAATGATGCATCAAATAAGGGACGTCAAATTCTATGTTGATGTCAAACAAAAAATTTGAGCTAGAGGTGATTGGGTCTCTAGTAAGTGAATTCATATTTGCATTTGTTTTTGCCATATGTCGACCAAGATGAAAGTGCAAGCAGGGATGATTGGTCCAGTCCTTTCCACGGATCCGACACAAGCATCACCGATTCCAGTAGCGCCATAACCTCAGCTATATATAAGCAGATGATCAGTAAATAACCACATGGCGGTCAATAATATACCAAGATCATGCTCCAAGAAAAAGTGCTTAGAGCTCTGATACCATAATAAAATCAAAACTACGTATGGTGGAAAACAAAACACAAGTATAACAGAGTGAATAGGGTATGAGAGCAAAACAGAAAGCACATACACATGCGATCGAGAGGCTAAAATAGCACTTCCTTGGTTACTAAACTCTTATAGTGTGCAAGAAGTTTGTTGAGAAGAATCAAATGATATCTGTCCTAATTACAATAAGTGCCCTTATAAATGATTAATAAAACTATTTTTCGCTATTTACAATTAAACTTATCTACTAGTAATTATCCTTATCTTAATATAAAGTATTCTGCACAACAGTTCTCCACTACCAAATCCCTCTAGAGATTCCAGCAGATGAACAAACTTTCACGTAACTTCTGATTGTGCCACAACAGGCTAACAATTACGAGTCCTCATAGGACTACATGCATTATTTAGAAAGGAAAAATTTTAAATATGATTAAAGATTTGAAATGGCAAACAACCACATTTTGTAAGATGGCCATTAAAACATATTTCTGTATTTTGTTTTTTGCCTTCAAAATAACATCAACATTTCTCAGCAGATTCATTACATAATTACTAGCCTATCTTGATCTATCATGCCACACAAAATTTGAAATTGTAGTATGATAAAAACTAGCAAATAAAGATTCAAACATATGGGATTGGTCCACTTTATTCCAGCCGCTTGCCCGTTTATCCATTAGCTAGACATATATATTGTCTTTACCGCTTCCCCTCTCCAAACTGCATTTTCTTGTTCATCTGATCCTTAACCAAAAAAAAAAAGATTTGTTAACTCAATATTGCACTTCTTACCTTTGCATATATTAGATATGGATAGAAGATTTTACTTTATTTGTAAAACATGGTCATGGGTTAATAGAAACCTCTTATTTTTGAATTGATTTGCCTTAATTTGTCATTGGGGCGTTCACATCATTGCCTACCATGACACCAACTAAGCCAAAACACTCATATTTGGCATCAAACATAGATCTAAAGTCTCAACATGATGCACAGTACTTGTATTTGGATGCCATTGATTGTCTTGCTTGGACTTCATAGTCATTTCCATGAATGCCTCTAGTTAATTCCAGCAATCTTGGCCATTTTATTCCTCCTACCACATAATTGGCCAATTACTTGACTTTTCTATCCGTAATGAACTTGGATATATACCTTTTCCTACACTCTAGAATCATTTATCACCTCTAATACAACCTCTACCTTTGCCAAGGTCACACCTATTTTGAGCAAAGAAGGCAACCATTAATCACTTCCCTTGATTTATGAGAATATCATGTATTTCCCAGAATGAAGGAAGAGATTTTGAAGTTGTCATAGTTATACAAAACCTTTATATTCATTTCCTAAGCCACTATGTACATGCATATATAACTAAGACATCCTCCTTTATAACTTCAACAACTAAACTAAGTGAATCAGTTAGAAACATCAAATGGTTGAGAAAGTCAACCACGGATTCTTCACAGTTAGACACTTTTTGGCAATCGTGGTTGAGCTGAAGAATTTGTAAATTGGATTATGAGACAAATGCTTTCTTAAGGAATATAAGGTTTGTGATGGATAATTTGGCTGAGCACCAATTCTTTTCCATTACATTTTCTTTTTTGGCTTGTTTGCGGATTGCATTTGACACTTTTGAATGATGTACTTTGATCATTTTGCACTTCATAGCACACCTTCACTTGAATTATAACATGAATAAAATACTGAAGTGTTTTTCTAAGTCGGTCTTTCCAAGCACACCTTCACTTGGGGGCACTACGTACACAAGTTATACTAACCATATTACTACATATTTTAGCAGTTTGGCCTATATGTCAACCAAAATAAGAGTCATCTTCAACAAATCTGCCGTTGCAATTAATCTTTCCCACTTTCACTTCCTACTTTAGGTTTAGATTCCAAGACACTCCCCCTAGTCGGCCTTCCTCTCATGTGGCCTCTCTCTTCGCTCCTTTTCCGCGCATTCCCCACAAAGATTTGATTGGTGGCAACTTCTACTACCCAGTATGATTTTATAATTGATCTGGTCAAAAGGGTACACCATTCTTCACTAGACGCTCTCACCAGAGAATGCAAGATGATGAGATCTACTGAAAGGCAATGGGAAGATTGGTTGGTTGACACACCAGAGCGTAGATGGAAGGTCTATCAAAAAACTAGAAAATTTTATCCAGAATTTACAGATGCAGCAGAACGCAGATATCCAAAACTGGATTTCTACTACACAGCTGCATGAAGAATTACCTGCATTGTCAATAACCTCAAATGGACCTCATTCGAAACAGAAATTTTGTTATGGGCCATTAAGAAAACTATACTAGATAATCTAATACTCCATCGACGGCAATTATGCTAACAATGTCTTTAGAGACATTTCAAATTTTGTTGCAGGTTCAAAATGGGAAGAAGCACTGTGCTGAAAATTTCAAAGAATCAATTTTGTTGATTATCTAGAAGTTGCATTCTTTCAAGACGAAGAACTCATGTACAAAAATATTCCAAAAACAAAAGAGTTTGAAGAAAGCTATACGACACTAGCGCAAGTGCCAGAATTGTCGTGTCCAGACAAAAGGCTTCTGCCTCCACCATGAATTTGCAGTACGATGAATATTGGAATCCGAGGCGGAAAGTAGCGAAACAAAATAATGAAGACAAAACTCCGACAAGAATATATTCGGAGTGAAAAGCAATATAATGCATCATCTGTCACCTTCTGATTATTGCACCAAAAGCAAGATAATGAGTCATGAGTAATTTTTGTGTTATTTTGATCATTGTCCTCTCGTTAGCTGGCGAATCATGAAAAGATTGCCAAAGCACTGTTTTCTTTTGTTCCTTTTGTAAAGTATAGGTCAGTGCGTACTACTTTTGTCAAACGAATTTATTCGCTGAATTATGTTACTATCAAGTTTTGTGTATAAATGATTAACACCGGGCCCCTAGCCAGGCATTGGTCTTTTGCCAGCAATTTCTTGCCTTACTTCTCATTTTCCCTTTGCCATGGGCAGAGAGAGACACGAAGTCTGAGTGTGTATCACCTTTGCAAACATTGGGTTTCAGTATCTAGTGGTAATCCTTTAGTGGTTGTTACATCCATATTAATAGATTTAGAGGATTTAAATCACAAGTTTGAATGAAAATGAATGAAATTCAAGTTATTCAATTGGTCATTTAAAGTTAATGTAATGTATTTCACTTGTTATTATATCGATAATAAATTATTAAAATCACAAGTTTATGTGGATATAAATGGGATCAATGCATTAGTTTGGTACCTTGTAGTTAATCCAAAGAGTTGAACTTGTTATTACATTTATAGTTGTACCAATACAAGTGAGATTTAAGTGATTCTAATGAATGTATTAAATGATTGAAATCACAAGTTTATATGTATATAAATGAGATCCATTGATACAAATGGGATCTCTGCATTACTTGGATCCCTTGTAGTTAGTCCAATGAGTTGAACTTGTTGTCACATCTAAAGTGAACGATATACTACATTGAAATCACAAGTTTGAATCAATACAAGTGAGATTTAAGTGATTCATATGATCAAGCATACTTCATTGAATGTACTTAACTTATTGGTATATCCATGTTAAATGATTTGGTAGATTGAAATCACAGGCTTGCATGAAAATGAATGAGATTTGAGTGATTCATTCGGTGCCCTATTGTTAACCTAATGTGTTTCACTTGTTAAGCACATTCAATTAAATTACAAGTGAAACACATTAGGTCAACTATATGACACCAAATGAATCACTTGTTAAGCACATCCGTATTAAGAATCATAATAAATGTAATAACAAGTGAAACACATTGTGATTTTGATATACTAAATCATTTAATATAGATGTAACAAGAAGTTAAACACATTCAATTAAGTATGCATGATCATATGAATCACTTAAATCTCGCTTGTATTGGTACGAACATGTGATTTCAATCCTTTAGATCGTTCACTATAGATGTAACAACAAATTCAACTCGTCGGACTAATTACACGCATTCAAAGTAATGCATAGATCCCATTTGTATCCATATTAACTTGCGATTTCAATCATTTAAATAATTCATTATAGATGTAATAACAAGTGGAATACACTAGATTAACTGTAAGGGACCAATTTAATGACCTGACTTTCATTCATTTCCAAACGAACTTCTTATTTCAAGCCACTAAGTCATTCTATACATATTTGACAAATGGCTACGCACACTCAATTAAATATAACTGATCAAATATATGTAATAACAAGTGAAAATGAATCATTTAATCTCTCAATTAAATATAAGTGATCAAATGTATGTAATAACAAGTGAAACGTATTAGGTTAACTACAAGATACCAAATGAATCACTCAAATCTCATTCATTTTCATACAAACTTATGATTTCAACACATTCAATTAAGTATGTGTGATCAAATTAATCACTTAAATCTCACTCGTATTGTGACGAGTGATTGAGTGTGCGTATGGATACAAATGAATGAGATGTAACAACAAGTTCAACTTATTGAACAAACTACAAGGGATCAAACTAATCCATAGGTCTCCTTCACATCCATATAAACTTGTGAGTTTTTATCGTTTAAATCGTTGATCATAGATGTAATAACAAGTAAAACACATTAGGTTAATTATAAGACACAAAATGAATCATTTAAATCTCATTTATTTTCATACAAACCTGTGATTTCAATTCACTTAATCAAGCAATATGGATGTAACAACAAGTTAAGCACATTCAATTAAGTATGTGTGATCATTTGAATCACTTAAATCGCACTTGTATTGATACGAACTTGTGATTTCAATCATTTAGATCGTGCACTATAGTTGTAACAATAAATTCAACTCATCGGACTAACTACACGCGTTTGTATCCACATGAACTTATGATTTCAATCATTTAAATCATTCATTATATAAGTAATAATAAGTGAAATATATTTGATTAACTATAAGGGACCAATTTAATGACCCGACTCTCGTTCATTTCCAAACGAACTTCTGGTATCAAAGCCACAAAGTCATTCTATACATATGTATGAAATGGTCACGCACATTCAATTAAATACAAGTGATCAATTACATGTAATAACAAGTGAAAATGAATCACTTAATCTCTCAATTAAATATAAGTGATCAAATATATGTAATAACAAGTGAAACACATTAGGTTACTTATAAGACACCAATTGAATCACTTCAATCTTATTCATTTTCATACAAACCTATGATTTTAATCTACTAAATCGTTTAATATAGACGTAACAACAAGTTAAGCACATTCAATTACGTATGTGTGATCAAATGAATCACTTAAATCCTACTCGTATTGATACGAACTTGTGATTTCAATTCCTTTCATCGATCACCATAGATGTAAGAACTAGGTCAACTTATTGAACTAACTATAAGGGATCAAACTAATGCAGAGGTCTCCTTTATATCCATTAAAACTTGTAAGTTTTAATCATTTAAATCATTGATCATAGATGTAATAACAAGAGAAACACAATAGGTTAACTACAAGACACCAAATGAATCACTCGAATCTCATTTATTTTCGCACAAACTTGTGATTTCAATTAACTAAATCATTTATTATAAACATAACAACAAGTTAAACACATTCAATTAAGTATTCATGATTATACGAGTCACTTAAATCTCACCTGTATTGGTACAAACATGTCATTTCAATCCTTTAGAACGTTCCCTATAGATGTAACAACAAATTCAACTCATCGGACTAACTACACGTGTACAAATATAGTGACTTCAACCATTTGTATCCATATAAACTTGTGATTTCAACCATTTAAATCATTCATTATACATGTAATAACAAGTGAAATACATTAGATTAAATACAAGGGACCAATATATCGACTTGACTCTCATTCATTTGCAAACAGACTTCTTATTTCAAGCCACTAAGTCATTCTATACGTATGTAACAAATGGTAACGCACATTCAATTAAATATAAGTCATCAAATGTATGTAAGAACAAGTGAAAATGAATCACATAATCTCTCAATTAAGTATAAGTGATCAAACATATGTAATAACAAGTGAAACACATTAAGTTACCTGTAAGACACCAAATGAATCACTCAAATCCCATTCATTTTCATATAAACCTATGATTTAAATTTACTAAATCATTTAATATAAACATAACAACAGGTTAAGTACATTCAACTAAATATGCGTGATCAAACGAATCACTTAAATCCAACTCGTATAGATATGAACTTGTGCATCGATCACTAAAGATGTAACAACATGTTCAACTTATTGTACAAACTACAAAGGATCCAACTAATGCATAGGTCTCCTTTATATCCATATAAACTTGTGAGTTTTAATTATTTAAATCATTGATCATGAATGTAATAACAAGTGAAACACGTTAGATTAACTATAAGATGAATCACTCGAATCTCATTCATTTTCATACAAACTTGTGATTTCAATTTACTTAATCAAGCAACATGGATGTAACAACAAGTTAAGCACATTCAATTAAGTATGTGTGATCATTTGAATCACTTAAATCGCACTTGTATAGATACGAACTTGTAATTTCAATCCTTTAGATCGTCTACTATAGTCGTACCAATACGAGTGAGATTTAAGTGATTGTAATGAATGTATTAAATGATTGAAATCACAAGTTCATATGTATATAAATGAGATCCATTGATACGAATGAGATCTATGCATTGCTTGGATCCCTTGTAGTTAGTCCAATGAGTTGAACTTGTTGTCACATCTAAAGTGAACGATATACTACATTGAAATCACAAGTTTGAATCAATACGAGTCAGATTTAAGTGATTCATATGATCACGCATACTTTATTGAATGTACTTAACTTATTGTTATATCCATGTTAAATGATTTAGTAGATTGAAATCACAGGCTTGCATGAAAATGAATGAGATTTGAGTGATTCATTCGGTGCCCTATTATTAACCTAATGTGTTTCACTTGTTAAATGAATCACTTGTTAAGCACATCCGTATTAAGAATCATTATAAATGTAACAAGTGAAACACACTAAGTTAACCATAAGACACCAAATGAATCACTCGAATCTCATTCATTTTCACACAAACTTGCGATTTCGATCTACTAAATCATTTAATATCAATGTAACAACAAGTTAAACACATTCAATTAAGTATGCATGATCATATGAATCACTTAAATCTCACTTGTATTGGTATGAACATGTGATTTCAATCCTTTAGATCGTTCACTATATATGTAACAACAAGTGAAATACACTAGATTAACTGTAAGGGACAAACTTAATGACATGACTCTCATTCATTTCCAAATGAACTTCTTATTTTAAGCCACTAAGTCATTCTATACGTATGTAACAAATGGCTACGCATAGTCAATTAAATATATTGATCAAATATATGTAATAACAAGTGAAAATAAATCATTTAATCTCTCAATTAAATATATGTAATAACAAGTGAAACATATTAGGTTACCTACAGGACACCAAATGAATCACTCAAATTTCATTCATTTTCATACAAACCTATGATTTCAATATACTAAATCATTTAATATAGACGTAACAACAAGTTAAGCACATTCAATTAACTATACGTGATCAAATGAATCACTTAAATCTCACTCGTATTGAGACGAGTGATTGAGTGTGCGTATGGATACAAATAAATGAGATATAACAACTAGTTCAACTTATTGAACAAACTACAAGAGATCAACCTAATAGATATGTCTCCTTTACATCTATATAAAGTTGTGAGTTTTTATCGTTCAAATCGTTGATCATAGATGTCATAACGAGTGAAACACATTAGGTTAATTATAAGACACCAAATGAATCACTCAAATCTCATTCATTTTCATACAAACCTATGATTTTAACATTCTAAATCATTTAATATAGACGTAACAACAAGTTAAGCACATTCAATTAAGTATGCGTGATCAAATGAATCACTTAAATCTCACTCGTATTGAGACCAGTGATTGATTGTGCGTATGGACACAAATGAATGAGATGTAACAACTAGTTCAACTTATTGAACAAACTACAAGGGATCAAACTAATCCATATGTCTCCTTTACATCCATATAAACTTGTGAGTTTTTATCGTTCAAATCGTTGATCATAGATGTCATAACGAGTGAAATACATTAGGTTAATTATAAGACACCAAATGAATCACTCAAATGTCATTTATTTTCATAAAAACTTGTGATTTCAGTTCACTTAATCAAGCAATGTGGATGTAACAACAAGTTAAGCACATTCAATTAAGTATGTGTGATCATTTGAATCACTTAAATCGCACTTGTATTGATACGAACTTGTGATTTCAGTCATTTAGATCATGCACTATAGTTGTAACAATAAATTCAACTCATCGGACTAACTACACGCGTTTGTATCCACATGAACTTGTGATTTCAATCATTTAAATCATTCATTATATATGTACTAACAAGTGAAATACATTTGTTTAACTAAAAGGGACCAATTTAATGACCTGACTCTCATTCATTTCCAAATGAACTTCTGGTATCAAAGGCACTAAGTAATTCTATACGTAAATAAGAAATGGTCAAGCACATTCAATTAAATACAAGTGATCAATTATATGTAATAACAAGTAAAAATGAATCACTTAATCTCTCAATTAAATATAAGTGATCAAATATATGTAATAACAAGTGTAACACATTAGGTTACTTATAAGACACCAATTGAATCACTCCAATCACATTCATTTTCATACAAACCTATGATTTTAATCTACTAAATCATTTAATATAGACATAACAACAAGTTAAGCACATTCAATTACGTATGTGTGATCAAATGAATCACTTAAATCCCACTCGTATTGATACGAACTTGTGATTTCAATTCCGTACACCGATCACCATAGATGTAAGAACTAGTTCAACTTATAGAACTAACTACAAGGGATCAAACTAATGCATAGGTCTCCTTTATATCCATATAAAATTGTAAGTTTTAATCATTTAAATCATTGATCAAAGATGTAATAACAAGTGAAACACAATAGGTTAACTACAAGACACCAAATGAATCATTCGAATCTCATTTATTTTCGCACAAACTTGTGATTTCAATCTACTAAATCATTTATTATAGTCGTAATAACAAGTTAAACACATTGAATTAAGTATGCATGATTATATGAATCACTTAAATCTCACTTGTATTGGTACGAACATGTGATTTCAATCCTTTAGAACGTTCCTTATAGATGTAACAACAAATTCAACTCATCAGACTAACTACACGTGTACAAATATAGTGACTTCTACCATTTGCATCCATATAAACTTCTGATTTCAACAATTTAAATCATTCCTTATAGATTAACTATAAGCGATTCATTTTATCACACATACGTAATTGAATGTGCTTAACTTGTTGTTACGTCTATATTAAATGATTTATTAGATTAAAATCATAAGTTTGTTTGAAAATGAATGAGATTGGACTGATTCATTTGGTGTCTTATAAGTAACCTAATCTGTTTATTACATATATTTGATCACTTATATTTAATTCAGAGATTAAGTGATTCATTTTCACTTGTTATTACATATAATTGATCACTTGTATTTAATTGAATGTGCGTGACCATTTCTTACTTACGTATAGAATGACCTAGTGGCTTTCATACCAGAAGTTCGTTTGGAAATGAATGAGAGTCTGGTCGTTAAATTGGTCCCCTATAGTTAATCAAATGTACTTCACTTCTTAGTACATATATAATGAATGATTTAAATGATTGAAATCACAAGTTCATGTGGATACAAACGCGTGTAGTTAGTCCGATGAGTTGAATTTATTGTTACAACTATAGTGCACGATCTAAAGGATTGAAATCACAAGTTCGTATCAATACAAGTGCCATTTAAGTGATTCAAATGATCACACATACTTAATTGAATGTGCTTAACTTGTTGTTACATCCATATTGCTTGATTAAGTGAATTGAAATCACAAGTTTGTGTGAAAATAAATGAGATTTGAGTGATTCATTTGGTGTCTTATAACTAACCTAATGTGTTTCACTCGTTACGACATCTATGATCAACGATTTAAACGATAAAAACTCACAAGTTTATATGGATGTAAAGGAGACCTATGGATTAGTTCAGTTTGATCCCTTGTAGTTTGTTCAACAAGTTGAACATGTTGTTACATCTCATGCATTTGTATCCATACGCACACTAAATCACTCGTCTCAATGCGAGTGAGATTTAAGTGATTCATTTGATCACGCATACTTAATTGAATGTGCTTAACTTGTTGTTACATCCTTGTTGCTTGATTAAGTGAATTGAAATCACAAGTTTCTATGAAAATGAATGAGATTCGCGTGATTCATTTGGTGTCTTATAGTTAATCTAACGTGTTTAACATGTTATTACATCCATGATCAATGATTTAAATAATTAAAACTTACAAATTTACATGGATATAAAGGAGACCTATGCACTAGTTTGATCCTTTCTAGTTAGTACGATAAGTTGAACATGTTGTTACATCTATAGTGATCGATGCACAAGTTCATATCAATACGAGTGAGATTTAAGTGATTCAATTGATCACGCATATTTAATTGAATGTACATAACTTGTTGTTACGTTTATATTAAATGATTTAGTAAATTCAAAAAATTGGTTTATATGAAAATGAATGGGATTTGAGTGATTCATTTGGTGTCTTAATTTGTTTCACTTGTTATTACATACATTTGATCTCTTATGTTTAATTGAGAGATTATGTAATTCATTTTCACTTGTTCTTACATACATTTTATAACTTATATTTAATAGAATGTGCGTAACCATTTGTCACATACGTATAGAATGACTTAGTGGCCTGAAAAAAGAAGTCTGTTTGGAAATGAATGAGAGTCAAGTCACAATATTGGTCCCTTATAGTTAATCTAAGGTATTTCACTTGTTATTACATCTATAATGAATGATTTAAATGGTTGAAATCACAAGTTTATATGGATACAAATGGTAGAAGTCACTATATTTGTACACGTGTAGTTAGTCCGATGAGTTGAATTTGATGTTACATAAATAGGGAACGTTCTAAAGGATTGAAATCACATGTTCGTACGAATACAAGTGAGATTTAAGTGATTCATGTAATCATGCATACTTAATTGAATGTGTTTAACTTGTTGTTACGTCAATAATAAATGATTTAGTAGATTGAAATCACAAGTTTGTGCGAAAATGAATGAGATTCGAGTGATTCATTTGGTGTCTTGTAGTTAACCTATTGTGTTTCACTTGTTTTTACATCCTTGATCAATGCTTTAAATGATTAAAACTTACAAGTTTATATGGATATAAAGGAGATGTAATGAATTAGTTTGATCCCTTGTAGTTAGTTCAATAAGTTGAACTAGTTCTTACATCTATGGTGATCGATGTAAGGAATTGAAATCACAGATACGTAATTGAATGTGCTTAACTTGTTGTTACGTTTATATTAAATGATTTAGTAGAATAAAATCATAGGTTTGTATGAAAATGAATGAGATTGGAGTGATTCAATTGGTGTCTTATAAGTAACCTAATGTGTTTCACTTGTTATTACATATATTTGATCACTTATATTTAATTGAGAGATTAAGTGATTCATTTTCACTTGTTATTTAATTGAGAGATTAATTGAATGTGCGTGACCATTTCTTACTTACATATAGAATTACTGAGTGGCTTTGATACCAGAAGTTCGTTTGAAAATGAATGAGAGTCAGGTCATTAAATTGGCCCCTTATAGTTAATCAAATGTACTTCACTTGTTAGTACATATATAATGCATGATTTAAATGATTGAAATCACAAGTTCATTTGGATACAAACGCGTGTAGTTAGTCCGATGAGTTGAATTTATTGTTACAACTATAGTGCACGATCTAAAGGATTGAAATCACAAGTTCGTATCAACACAAGTAAGATTTAAGAGGTGTATGTACTTAGTGCAATCAATAAAGTATGTGTGATCATATGAATCACTTAAATCTGACTCGTATTGATTCAAACTTGTGATTTCAATGTAGTATATCGTTCACTTTAGATGTGACAACAAGTTCAACTTGTTGGACTAAGTACAAGGGATCCAAGTAATGCATAAATCCCATTTGTATCAGTGGATCTCATTTATATACATATGAACTTGTGATTTCAATCATTTAATATATTCATTAGAATCACTTAAATCTCACTCGTATTGGTACGACTATAGTGCACGATCTAAAGGATTGAAATTACAAGTTCGTATCAATACAAGTGCAATTTAAATGATTCAAATGATGACACATACTTAATTGAATGTGCTTAACTGGTTGTTACATCCATATTGCTTGATTATGTGTATTGAAATCACAGGTTTGTATGAAAATAAATGAGATTTAAGTGATTCATTTGGTGTCTTATAATTAACCTAATGTGTTTCACTCGTTATTACATATATGATAAACAATTTAAACGATAAACCCTCACAAGTTTATATGGATGTAAAGGAGACCTATGGATTAGTTTGATCCCTTGTAGTTTGTTCAATAAGTTGAACTTGTTGTTACATCTCATTCATTTGTATCCATTTGCACACTCAATCACTCGTCACAATACGAGTGAGATTTAAGTAATTCATTTGATCACGCATACTTAATTGAATGTGCTTAACTTGTTGTTACGTCTATATTGAATGATTTTGTATATTGAAATCACAAGTTTGTATGAAAATGAATGAGATTTGAGTGATTCATTTGGTGTCTTGTAGGTAACCTAATATGTTTCACTTGTTATTACATATATTTGATCACTTATATTTATTTGAGAGATTAAATGATTCATTTTCACTTCTTATTACATATATTTGACCACTTATATTTAATTGAGTGTGCGTAGCCATTTGTAACATATGTATAGAGAATGACTTAGTGGCTTGAAATAAGAAGTTCGTTTGGAAATGAATGAGAGTCAGGTCATTAAATTTGTCCCTTATAGTTAATCTAGTGTATTTCACTTGTTATTACATCTATAATGAATTATTTAAATGATTGAAATCGCAAGTTAATATGGATACAAATGAGATCTATGCATTACTTTGAATGCGTGTAATTAGTCCAATGAGTTGAATTTGTTGTTACATCTATAGAGAACGTTCTAAAGTATTGAAATCACATGTTCGTACCAATACAAGTGAGATTTAAATGATTCGTATGATCATGCATACTTAATTGAATGTGTTTAACTTGTTGTTATATCTATATTAAACGATTTAGTAGATCGAAATTACAAGTTTGTATGAAAATGAATGAGATTCGAGTGATTCAGTTGGTGTCTTATGGTTAACCTAATGTGTTTCACTTGTTATTACATTTATAATGATTCTTAATACGGATCTGCTTAATAGGTTATTCATTTGGTGTCATAAAGTTAACCTAATTTGTTTCACTTGTAATTTAATTGAATGTGCTTAACAAGTGAAACACATTAGGTTAACAATAGGGCACCGAATGAATCATTCAAATCTCATTCATTTTCATGCAAGTCTGTGATTTCAATCTACTAAATCATTTAACATGGATATAACAATAAGTTAAGTACATTCAATAAAGTATGCTTGATCATATGAATCACTTAAATCTCACTTGTATTGATTCAAACTTGTGATTTTAATGTAGTGTATCGTTCACTTTGGATGTGACAACAAGTTCAACTCATTGGACTAACTACAAGGGATCCAAGTAATGCATAGATCCCATTTGTATCAATGGATCTCATTTATATACATATGAGCTTGTGATTTCAATCATTTAATGCATTCATTAGAATCACTTAAATCTCACTCGTATTGGTACAACTATAAATGTAATAACAAGTTCAACTCTTTGGATTAACTACAATGTACCAAACTCCATTGAGTATGTGTGATCTTATGAATCACTTAAATCTCACTCTTATTGTTACAAACTTGTAATTTCAAACTCTTAGATCATTCACTATAGATGTAACAACAAGTTCAACTCATTGGGCAAACTACAATGGATAAAAGTAATGCATAGATCCCATTTATATCCACATATACTTGTGATTTTAATCATTTATTATAGATATAATAACAAGTGAAATACATTAGATTAACTTTAAATGACCAATTGAATAACTTGAATTTCGTTCATTTTCATTCAAACTTGTGATTTAAATCCACTAAATCAATTAATATGGATGTAACAACCACTAAAGGATTACCACTAGATACTGAAACCCAATGTTTGCAAAGGCGATACACAGTCAGACTTCGTGTCTCCCTCTGCCCATGGCAAAGGGAAAATGAGAAGTAAGGCAAGAAATTGCTGGCAAAAGACCAATGCCTGGCTAGGGGCTCGGTGTTAATCATTTATACACAAAACTTGATAGTACAATAATTCAACGAATAAATTCGTTTGACAAAAGTAATACGCACTGACCTATACTTTACAAAAGAAAATAGTGCTTTGGCAATCTTTTCATCATTCGCCAGCTAACGAGGGTACAATGATCAAAATAACACAAAAATGACTCATGACTCATTATCTTGCTTTCGGTGCAATAATCGGAAGGTGACAGATGATTCATTGTGTTGCTTTTCACTCCGAATATATTCTTGTCGGAGTTTTGTCTTCATTCTTTTGTTTCGCTACTTTCTGCCTCGGATTCCAATATTCATCGTACTGCAAATTCATGGTGGAGGCAGAAGCCTTTTGTCTGGACACGACAATTCTGGCACTTGCGCATCTCCTTTGTGATTTGCTCTAGTGTCGTATAGCTTTCTTCAAACTCTTGTTTTTGGAATATTTTTGTACATGAGTTCTTCATCTTGAAAGACTGCAACTTCTAGATAATCAACAAAATTGATTCTTTAAAATTTTCAGCACAACGCTTCTTCCCATTTTGGACCTGCAACAAAATTTAAAAAGTCTCTAAAGACATTGTTAGCATAATTGTCGTCGATGGAGTATTAGATTATCCAGTATAGTTTTCTTAATGGCCCATAACAAAATTTTTGTTTCGAATGAGGTCCATTTGAGGTTATTGACAATGCAAGTAATTCATCATGCAACTGTGTAGTAGAAATCCAGATTTGGATATCTGCGTTCTGCTGCATCTATAAATTCTGGATAAAGTTTTCTAGTTTTTTGATAGACCTTCCATCTACGCTCTGGTGTGTCAACCAGCCAATCTTCCCATTGCCTTTCAGTAGATCTCACCATCTTGCATTCTCTGGTGAGAGCGTCTGATAAAGAATGGTGTACCCTTTTGACCAGATCAATTATAAAATAATACTGGGGTAGCAAAAATTGCCACCAATCAAATCTTTGTAGGGACTGCACGGAAAAGGTGCGAAGAGAGAGGCCACATGAGAGAAAGGCAGACTAGGGGGATTGTCTTGGAATCTAAACCTAAACTAGGAAGTGAAAGTGGGAAAGATTAATTGCAACGGCAGATTTGTTGAAGATGACTCTTATTTTGGTTGACATATAGGCCAAACTGCTAAAATATGTAGTAATATGGTTAGTATAACTTGTGTACGTAGTGCCCCCAAGTGAAGGTGTGCTTGGAAAGACCGACTTAGAAAAACACTTCAGTATTTTATTCATGTTATAATTCAAGTGAAGGTGTGCTATGAAGTGCAAAATGATCAAAGTACATCATTCAAAAATGTCAAATGCAATCCGCAAACAAGCCAAAAAAGAAGATGTAACGGAAAAGAATTGGTGCTCAGCCAAATTATCCATCACAAGCCTTATATTCCTTAAGAAAGCATTTGTCTCATAATCCAATTTACAAATTCTTCAGCTCAACCACGATTGCCAAAATGTGTCTAACTGTGAAGAATCCGTGGTTGACTTTCTCAACCATTTGATGTTTCTAACTGATTCACTTAGTTTAGTTGTTGAAGTTATAAAGGAGGATGTCTTAGTTATATATGCATGTACATAGTGGCTTAGGAAATGAATATAAAGGTTTTGTATAACTACGACAACTTCAAAATCTCTTCCTTCATTTTGGGAAATACATGATATTCTCATAAATCATGGGAAGTGATTAATGGTTGCCTTCTTTGCTCAAAATAGGTGTGACCTTGGCAAAGGTAGAGGTTGTAGTAGAGGTGATAAATGATTCTAGAGTGTAGGAAAAGGTATATATCCAAGTTCATTATGGATAGAAAAGTCAAGTAATTGGCCAATTTTGTGGTAGGAGGAATAAAATGGCCAAGATTGCTGGAATTTACTAGAGGCATTCATGGAAATGACTATGAAGTCAAAGCAAGACAATCAATGACATCCAAATACAAGTACTGTGCATCATGTTGCGACTTTAGGTCTATCTTTGATGCCAAATATGAGTGTTTTGGTTTAGTTGGTGTCATGGTAGGCAACGATGTGAACGCCCCAACGACAAATTAAGGCAAATCAATTCAAAAATAAGAGGTTTCTATTAACCCATGACCATGTTTTAGAAATAAAGTAAAATCTTCTATCCATATCTAATATATGCGAAGGTAAGTAGTGCAATATTGAGTTAACAAATCTTTTTTTTTTGGGGTTGAGGATGAGATGAACAAGAAAATGCAGTTTGGAGAGGGGAAGCAGTAAAGACAATATGTATGTCTAGCTAATGGATAAACGGGCAAGTGGCTGGAATAAAGTGGACCAATCCCATATGTTTGAATCTTTATTTGCTAGTTCTTATCATACTACAATTTCAAATTTTGTGTGGCATGATAGATCAAGATAGGCTAGTAATTATGTAATGAATCTGTTGAGAAATGTTGATGTTATTTTGAAGGCAAAAAACAAAATACAGAAATATGTTTTAATGGCCATCTTACAAAATGTGGTTGTTTGCCATTTCAAATCTTTAAGCATATTTAAAATTTTTCCTTTCTAAATAATGCATGTAGTCCTATGAGGACTCGTAATTGTTAGCCTGTTGTGGCACAATCAGAAGTTACGTGAAAGTTTGTTCATCTGCTGGAATCTCTAGAGGGATTTGGTAGTGGAGAACTGTTGTGCAGAATACTTTCTATTAAGATAAGGATAATTACTAGTAGATAAGTTTAATTGTAAATAGCAAAAAATAGTTTTATTAATCGTTTATAAGGGCATTTATTGTAATTAGGACAGATATCATTTGATTCTTCTCAACAAACTTCTTGCACACTATAAGAGTTTAGTAACCAAGGAAGTGCTATTTTAGCCTCTCGATCGCATGTGTATGTGCTTTCTGTTTTGCTTTGATACCCTATTTCACTCTGTTTTACTTGTGTTTTGTTTTCCACCATACGTAGTTTTGATTTTATTATGGTATCAGAGCTCTAAGCACTTTTTCTTTGAGCATGATCTTGGTATATTATTGACCGCTATGTGGTTATTACTTTCATCTTGGCCAACATATGGCAAAAACAAATGCAAATATGAATTCGCTTACTAGAGACCCAATCACCTCTAGCTCGAATACTTTGTTTGACATCAACATAGAATTTGACGTCCCTTATTTGATGCATCATTTGGACAACCCATGAGATTTGTTGGTGAATTAGCATCTTAGTGGTAATAGCTATGGCACTTGGACATGGCCAATGATAATGGCACTTGTCACTAAAAACAAAATATGATTCATTAATGGTTCATTGCATATGCTTGAAGTTTTTTCTCTAAATTTTCTGTTGAGATCTTATTACAATTGTATGCTCTTGTTCTAGATCATCAACTCATTATCTCATAAAATAGAAGATAGTGTTATATATACTGCCATATAGAGAAAAGTACAATTACATTTACAAGAATGCTTTTACCAAAGTACCACACAATTTTCAAATTAAGATTGTGATTAGTCTGTGTAATGAAGATGCATTTCTATATCAGCATACTATATGAAATTCAAGGCCAACTGGGATGAGTTGGCCTCATATGCTCCTCTTCTAGTATTTTCGTAGGGATAAATGATAGAAAGACTGGGATCTCCGTGATGAAGCCCCCCTGACTATAAAAAAAAAAACTTCATTTATTCCTTTAATAATGAGAGCATATGTTTGTTTCTCCAAAATCATTACATTAGAAACCCAATTATCACAAAAACCAAGATGGTGTAGGGATTTCCTAATGAAGTTCCATTTAACTTTGTCCTACACCTTTGACATATCAAGGTTCAGATGCATGAACGGTTATTCTGAAACCAAGACAAACTTGGTCGAGCACATGACGAGGTTTAGGCCACCTCTAGATCTACTCCGAGCGATATTTTGTTCATATGCCTTCTTGCTTTTATAGCTGCATTTTTTAGTCAATACCCACAAGATCAGGTTACATTCACGGTCCGTAGCCTTTAACAAAATGACAAGTGGCCCGCCTGCCCCCTGCCCACTGGCTCCCTGGCCCATTTTGAGGGGTTCTTAGGATGTCAATAGCATAAATTTTAAATTCATGTTAAAAACCATGAATTTATGGCATATTGAAAAGGGAGGGGGCTGTCCATCTCAAATTCATGGATATGAGATCCTTTAAACCACTGTGGATCTAAGATTCATGATAAAAGAAACACAACCCTAGTTATCTTTTGGTTGTTTTATTAAGAAATCGTACTTTTCTTTCAGATTATACCACATTGCTTATTAGTAAAAAAAAAAAAGAAACATATGGTACCTAACCAAGAGAACTCAGAAAACTTTGTCACAAACAGATAATTGTTACCGTGTTATTCTTATCGGACAATCACTATCTTTGCTGTGTGGAGCACAAACTGAGGGATTTAACAATCTCATAATATCAGAATGTGTCAACTTATTTGCACTACACTCAAACACTCTTCCCAAGGGAGTGTCACCCCGCAAAGACGTCAGCAGTTGTTTGAACGTCCGAAAGAGGCGGCACCAAGACAACTGTACAGGGCAAATAAAATTAAAACCAACATAAACAGCCATGAAATGTCGTGAAAATGCAAAGCTGCATGTAACTAATGCATTTCCAACTGTTGTCTGAGAAACAAATCACTCGTTGCAACTTTCATCAACACCAAGATGTTCGCTGTCAACTAAATCAAGATTTTCTACCAACTGGAAGTGTTAACTCTTAGCAGCTTGTTTTTCCTTCGCTTTTTGGATCTTCAGGAACTTCTAAAAGAATTTGTTCTCTTCAACAAAAAAAGCCAAGGTGATCATTGCTAATTTTGGGCCAAATTTTTTTGGAGAAAAAGTAAATGTCTATTTGCAGCCGCTTTGAATTAAAATTATTGTCAGATGTTGGTATAGAAACTGATGATGCAATTAGTAATTAGTGTCTAACGATAAACAAATTTTCAGCATAAGAAGAAGCTAGCATATCCTATATGTCATAAAGATACATATTTTTATCGATTGAAAAATAACAATGATCATTGAAAACTTTTGTCTGCATACCATATATATAGATTGAATAGTCGTTCCTTTGGTGAAACTGAAGAAATGAGAAGCACTCCTCTACTGCTTTCTTGAATAGATGCATGGGAAGAAGTGTACCATGGATAATTGCCATATAATTTAAAAAAAAAAACATATTTTTCACTCTCCATATAATTATTTTACTAGTTAACTACATCTAAATACATTTTCATTCTGCTGTTAAAAAAAACATCCTCTACTACAAAAAGAAACCATGCATATATGCATGACAGATGTGGTGAACAAGTGGGATCAACTGGGGAAGAGGAGCAAAGAAGGGTCTCTCACTAATTACCTTCCCCTGAACGTGACCTTGAGCAGCTTGCTCTGTTAAGAGTTTATTTCCTCTGTTAAGTGTAAAGTGTGTCGTGGGCCTCCTCATGAGCTTGTTGTTGCCAACTCCACCATCATCAATGTCGTCATTGTCTTCTCAAGATATTTAGTGGAGAAGGTATGACTTACCAATTTCCAACCTCCAGGAGGCTATGAAGCTCAAATGAAAGAACGGTAGGGCATTCTGCCTCTTGGAATCTGTTATGGAAAATGAAAATGAATTCTTAAATCTGTGTGATATTAACTTTGTTTTTTTACACCTATTGTAAAGCTGTAAAATTGAATTGTGGTATTCCTTGCCACGCATGTGAAATTCTATAGAAGGTTGAAGGCATGATTTGGTTGTAACAGGAAATATTCTTTTATGCTAGTAAAAAAATTGATTATGTACAGAAAGAGTATAAATATGTGAAAGGAAGAAGAGCATGATGCTCTGTTCCATCCATTCCCAGCCACCTCGGTTATGCCCTGTTGATTCCGTGGCAGCCCTGATTTTCTCTTGTGCGTCATCTGAAACTCACAAGATATTGCAAGGGGAGGAAAGGAGTGGTGGCGGATGAGGAGTGTTGGCTTGTGATGATGCGCAACAGGTTGATGCATTATTTTGAGGGGCCAAAAAACATATTGATGTATTTTTCTATAGCCCTGCCTCCTCTTTTCCCAAAAGTTCTTTATATGGCTAGATTTCTTTTGCACTGGTACAAATCGTTACAAAAAAATGTCAAATTGGGCGCTTCAATTTGGTTGTTAATTATGTTGGATAGTGGGCCTGGGCCCTATCCTTCATCTCGTAACTGCAAGCCAGATGAAATTGAAAAACTCATTTCCAAAATAAAAGATTTCATTAAAATGAAATTCAAAAGTTTATTTTGTTACCATTTACGAACCAGCCAAAAATTCTCTTTGGCGATAACCGCTGCTGGGATTCAGGAAATCCTGGGAGGCAGACTATAAAGTCTCAGCTTATGTTCATCTTAAGGTTGATCATTAGATTAACCTATCATAGGTTACTATAAAAATATTGTTCTTGCTTAAACGAGCCTTGAGTCTGACCATTTTATTCCTGTCACAGGATACTTTGCTCAAGGTTCAGTGTCGAGCACAAGCTAGGTCTTGGTTTGTTGAGTGGAGTTTGAACTGACCCTTTAAAGCACAATAGCTCGAGCATGACAAGACATGAGCAGAGTTGGGCTCTAGCCCGCCTGTGTATAACCACAACTATAATATATGCTATTGGCAACACATTTGACCATAGCCAATAGTCATAATGCAGTTGCCAATAAACTTATTGGCAAATACTCTTGCTCTAGCGAATAGATAAGGTTGACCTTGCCCTTTACAGCACAGAGAAAAGTCTTTTGTTAGGCCAAGGGTCATTGCCAATAATATCATTGGTAACAACTTGTTGAGTTATTGACAATGGTAGAAGTTCTTGCTAGAAGTTCTTACAGCAGTGATTTCTTCACTGCTATAGGTCCCCTTTTTCTTTTGAAAACAAAACAAAATGCCGCTTCTATGGCAGGTAAGCCAGTTTTTCCTAATTTGAAAGTCGGACGGTTTCAAGTAGATAATCTAGATCGATACCAACAAACAAAAACATAGAATACTGAAACAAATAGAGAGAGAGAGAGCGAGAGAGAGAGAGAGATGAACACTCCATGCATCAGATTTTGGATTAACAAAAATACAGATGGAAAAACGAACAAAAAAACAAGTCAGACTTTTAGGCAATATGCAAGTTCAACTACATGTCATTTCTGGTGAGAGTTGTCTTAAAATGTCATCAGAAAATTATTAACTTACAAATGCAGCTGTGAAGATCGAAACATCTCAAAAACATCCACCAACAAGTTATAAATCGTGTACAGCATCTCACATATAAAATGAAAAATTAATGAATAAGTGAAAATGAAGCAATGCTCTAGCCATTTCTGGATACAACATATAAAAGCTACAAAAGCCACAAAGAAAAACATACACACTAGAAACTCCCCTCTTCACGTGAACATTTTGTGGATCAAAGAAGACAGGCCACTCAGAATCTGAAGCACATGCAGGTTACATATTGAAAAATGTAAAAGACATAAAAAAATAGTGTTGTTTTACACAGAATGCAACTGTAGATATAGCAGATCCAAATTGAAGACCAACACTAATTAATCATTAAATTGGAATAAATAAACACGCTAAAGATCATGATGAAGGTCAAGAGTTCAATACTAGTGCATGTGATGCAACTTGGTAGAGGTTTCCCTAAATCATCATATTTAAAAAACATCGAATACAATTTACAAGACTAACAAAGCGGTAACTGTAAAAAATGTGGAAAGGATAAGATTGGAAATATGAGTACATCCACAATATATTTCTTTTCATGGACAGCGAACCGGAAGAAAGCTCAGCAGAAGAATGTATGGGCATCATAAACAACAAATTCGAGCTGTGCATTTTCCAATCATTGTTCACCATGTGGCGTCAAATGGTGCATGCATTCTGCTGTGTATTTTCCATCACCGGGAACAGATAAATATTTATACTTTCAAAAACATAACTTCTTTAATTGCTATACAATAAGTAATAACAGTCAAATTAGGCCATCATGCTCTCAACGACCGAACATGGCAGCATGTACAAATTAAATACCGTTAGATGTTATTGTATTAAATAACAATGAGTAATTGATATTATTGTATATTGGTATATAATGGTATATGACTAATTTTCAACTAAGACAGAATGGAAGAAAGGGGAAACTAACATGACAAAAAGGTTTTATACGTCTTGAACTATTATATGTCCATTCAAATAAAGAAGTCAGTTTTCTTACCAATTCATCCTTCACATTTTTAATTTGTTTCTTGGGAACAATATCAGTAGCTTGATCTTAAAACCTTGCAATAGGTTGACAGAGATGAACCACTACAAAGTTCATGTTTCACAATCAACAGCAAGTTGCATGCGAGGCATGTACATCAATGGAACTAGAGAGCTCACAAGAGAAAGGACCATAACTAGATTACCTACTTTATCATGTATTGAAAAACAATCCAGATACGAATAGCAAAAACCTGGTTCTCAACATTCATGTAATTCATGAAAAAGAGAGAATGTTCCTAGGCTCTATATTGTATTGCAATATGTAATTCACGTAATTCATTGAAAAAGAATCCACATACGAATAGCAAAAACCTACTTCTTTTATATTTATCGACTCTATATTGTATTGCAATAAAATATTCAAAAGAAATTAGTGTTCCTAGGCTCAATGCCTCTTGAATCTTCTGAAGATAAGGTGATTCATTCAATTAAAAACAATTTATCTATTTT
>NW_022204683.1:0-31475 GCF_008831285.2 Nymphaea colorata | reverse complement strand
CAACCCAACCCCAACCCCACCCCTACAAACCGGAATAGACTTCTAAGAGTGCACCTAGCATGCAGTTGCTTATAGTCACGAGCATGGATTGCCTATGCTGAAATCTTCGATGACGCCACCCTCATGAGCGGATTCGCAACTATTGGGAAAGAGGTTCTGGAGGCGGACAAAAGAGAGAGGTGAATTACGTGGTGGTGCCTGCAGGCGGAGGAGGGCTTGCTAGTTCCATCGCTAGCGTGGTAAGCAGATTAGTCCCCCCACCAAGGTGATCGCCGTGAGCCAGACAACTGCAAGCCATACTCTTCTTCCATCCTCGCGGGCAAGCTCATTGCCTCCTAAAAAGTTAGCAAGTTCTGCAATGGATCTTCAGTAAAGACCACTTCCGAACTGCTTACAACATCGGCAGGACCTCAGTGGACGGGTTCGTAGACGTGAGCTAAAAGAAATTGGCAGAGATGATAATCCAGCTATATGCTTGGGATTCATTTGCGAACCATCAGGAGCACTATCCATTGCTGCTCTCGATAAAATGCGTCACGAAATCAAAGGAAAAAATGTTGTATGCATCCTCAGTGGAGCCAATATTGACTTGACCAAACTTGACGAGGCTCGATAGATAGCAGCAATCTCAAAGGGAATAAAGAATCACTACCACATTCATCTTCCCAACCGAACTGGAGTGATGCACGATTTGATCACAAAATGCTTCAAGAAGACAGACATCATCAGCATCCAGTATAGTCAGCGTTTCGGCAAGGAGTCCAGCCAACTTCTTCTATCAGTGGAAAGCGTCACTCAATAAGATGTGGAAGAGTATATTGAAAAGATGGTAGAAGGCAAATTCAACTTTGAGAATATCAACGAAAAGGAAGATTTACTTGACATCTTCTTCTGATTAACATATCATAACATAATGCCATTATGATAATTGATTAGTGCTTGCTGGATTGAAAAATAAATATGCGGATAGCAGATATCACTTGCGGTTATTGTTCTGCTGGGGAGTTCCTTTGGGATTGGGCACGCCAAGCTGGTTGGGCCTTGGTGGTTGCTGTTGCACTGGCGGTTGTTGCACGTTGTTGTTGTAGAGGTTCTGGCTGATGAGGTTCTCCATGTTGAGGCGACTGGAAGTGAAAACTCCTTCAAAGTTGACCGAGCTGAGTCGCACTGGAACTTGTCTTTGATTGTTGAGTTGGGGGACGTACATTTGCTGCATGTTGGCTTGGGGTTGCTGTGGCTGCATCAGGCTGGCTGGTTCCGCACGCTCCTCTTGCGTAATTTCCTAAGTTATATAATATTTACTCTTCCGTCGAGGTAGAGCAGGCCTGGTAGTTTCTTTATGGTGGTGATGCGGTAGCCTGGCTTGCGATACAGAATGTTTCCAGTTAGTTACAGTTCCTTAAGATAGGGAAGTTCGCTGAGCTTCTCAATATCGTAGAATTCGGTGATTTTGTTGGAATTGGCAAAGAGATGCTGCAGTCTGAGCAATTTTTGAATGTGCATGAAGTTCTTGAGCCCATTATCATCTATTTTGAGGCACTTAATGGGTAGTTTTCCTTCGAATGAGTTGGGATCGAACTGCCTAACCTTGTTGTGGTTAATGTCCAACTATTTCAGCTGCTTTAAGTTCTCCAGACAGTCGATTTTAATCACTTCGTTTCGGGAAGCCTTTAGAATCTTCAGTTCTCCCAAACGGCAGAAGTTAAGCCCGTAGAAGTCCTTCAGCATGTTGTTGGAGAGGTCCAAAATCTAGAGATTCTAAATAATGCAAAATTTACTTGGCAGCCATTGAGTCCCTTGAGGACAGCAATATCAGAGTTGTAGTGGAGTGTTTCTATCTTGTTGGCCTGCAGAATGAGAATCTTGAGAGTGGGTAGGTTTCCCAGCATCTTTACTGATGTGAACTGGTTGCCAGTGAGGTCCAGCTCGGCCAATTTGGGGAACTTTCTTTGCGAAAACATATCTTCGAAGTCCTTCAGATTGCACTACTTAAGCTCCAGCTCCATGATTTCCTCGCAGGTGGCTCCTCGCAAGTTCTCCTTTAGGATTTACTCAGTCAGTCTACCTGTAAAGTGCTCACGTGCCTGCTGATGCTCTGGGCTTTCAATCGAAATTCCATCTAAAACCTTGAGCTTTTTGAGCAAAAAGAGAGTGTAAAAGCGATAGCTTTCCTCCTTGGATATGGGGTTTCCAGAAAGATCGAGGATGATAAGCTTGTTGAGGCAAGAAAGGCTTTTGATTTGGTTAGAATCACTGATCTTGTTGTTTCCGATGTAAAGCTCCATAAGTGAGCGTAGCTACGGGAACTCAGTCAATGACTCAATGCCGTTGTCTTAGAGGGAAAGCTGAAGCAGGTTATTGAGTGTGGAGATGCCTTAGATGCGAGTGATTCTATTCTTCCCCAGTTCCATCTTCTTCAGGTAGACTAGTCCCTCCAGCTTCTGTATGCGACTTATGCAATTCTTCTCCAAATTGAGCTCTTCTAGCAACTTGCAGTGGTCGATGGCGCTGATTTCGCTAATCTCATTGTTGCTGAGGTTCACATGGCGCAAATTATGCAAAAGTTCCAAGCCAGCCATCGAAGCTAATTTCATGTGCGTAAGGCTCACGCTTTCAATGCTGAGTTTCCAATCTGCAGAATCGAGGGTCTTGCTTTGCATGATCTTACAGTTTTCCTTCAGCATGTCATCTGTTATGGTGTTTGTGCTGTTTTCTTCGAGCTGGAACTGCACGAACTTGCTCTTGGGCATGTGGTTTAGCCAGACTAGGTTGGTCAATCTAGCTCCCAAAAAGAGAACGGCTCTACGCTCCTCCTAGAATGGGTTAAAGAGGACATTCACTTCTTTGAGAGTGCCTTTGCAAAGCTCCAAAATTGCCAAGCTTTCGTGGCTGGTGAGTGCATTATGACTAAGGTCCAGTTGTTCGAGAGGAAGGGAGCTAAGGCCAGCGAGAGAAGCAATCCGATTATGACTCACATCCAAGCGTCTGACAGTGGAAAGGTCTTCTAGCTAGCTGAGGGAAGTGAGCTGATTATAAGATAGGACAAGAACTTCAATGTTCTTGAATGGAGCAATGAAGGAAAGAGTCTTTATCTTTAGGTTGCTGAGATTGGCGAACTGAAGGATGGAGGGGTCCTCAATGTTCAATCTCTTTATGTCAAAATCATCCTTTCCCTAAAATAGTAAGTTCTCGTTGAGGTCATAAAATAGATTGGATCGACTAAGACAATACTTAAAGTAGTTGACTAGACCCACCTTCAAAGTCCCCAAATCGAATCTGTCAAGCTCGTTAGCTTGGATCTACAGGTTGACGCTGTTCTTCTCGTCAATGCTTTCGAACTGGTAAGCGCTGATTTATTCCACCAAAGCATTGTAGATGTTGTTCAGGTCCTTCTGGTAAGTAGTGATGTTTTTCGCTGAGATAAATTCATCGTCCTTAGTTTACAGCAGGCCCACTGTGTCTCCGAAATCAGCAACTTTGTTTTGGTTGGGATTATCCAAGACATAATCGTATTCAACGAGATATTCTGGAATGACTAGGTTGTTATCCATCACAAACCACATCTTCTAACGGGCTTCACTCTCAAGACCGCGTCTGACTGCATAGTGTCCCTCAGGAAAGTCGACCTTGCCTGTTCTGAAGAGTTCTGAAGGAGGCACACTGGGGGTAAAGTAAGGGCAATTAGCGTCAATTTCCTCTTTTACCATCAAGACCTTGCAGATAAGGATGGAGCCAGTGGGCAGCAAGCATAGATTGCCAAGATTGCGCTTCTTTATGAAATCTATATAGAGAAAATTATACTTTTGCCAAGCTTGTTGTTGACTTTCTGGTGATCAAGATAATGCGTGATTCTTGGAAGATCTGCACATAAGATAGAGTTAAAAAGAGGAACAAAGGGGCAAATGCCAAGCTTCTTAGCTTAATCTGGCTGTCTGAATCCCTCTTAGATGACGTGATCGAGTTCTGATGGAATGTTGGGATCAACTCCGTAGAAAAGGTATTCAAGCTGCTTGCGTGAGTTGATGTTAGTTATGTCAGCAAGGACTTCCATTTTTTCCTCAAACTTGTTCTTGAGGAAGCGGTTATGGATGCGGATGACTCGCTTGATGTTGATGCCGCTAATCACGTCCTTCATGAGATCTTCAGGGTGGAATCGCGATTTTATTAGGTCTACGCAGCTCACAAACCACTTCTCGCTTGCTTTTCCTTCTTCCAGCCTGATGTTACCACCAGTTTCGAACTCAGCTAGCAACTTTCGGATGGAAACTTTATTTACTTCTCTGAGACGTTTACTGACAGATTCGTACACGCATTCAATGTGGTTGATTTCTTCCTTTTTCAAGTCATGGATTTCCTTCAACTCTGATATTTTAGATGGATCCATGCCGATATCATTGATCTTTATGCACAAGTTAGCCAAATCTTCGTTGATTCCATCCAATTTGATGTTCTGTGCTTTCTCTATCAGTTTAGCCAGTGTAGAGAAGGTGCGCTCAATGGTCTTTATGCGCATGTTATAGTACATTTTCTTACGCATGAGAGTAGACTCAGCATATGCTTTGGCTTCTTCGCTGATGGTGAGGGTGTCCAGTTTGCAAATGTTACGCAGGTGGTAGAGGACGTAAGTCTGGTAGTTGCAAAGGTTGCAGATGGGATTTTCTCCAAAGTGTGGATCGTAAAAAGAGAGTATTTTGAGGTTCGGCAGTCTGTTGAGGTTGAGGACCTCTTTAAAACTACATATCTTGTTGCCAGCGATGTTGAGATCTGCCAGATTGACCAAAGAGTCAAGACTTGTCTTGATAGAGTCTATCTGGTTTCCTGCAATCCAAAGCTGTTTCAAACTGGTGAGGCCATCCAAATTCTCAATCACCTAAATTCTGTTGTCGCAGAGCCACAGTGTTTCCAGATTGACAAGTCCCGAAAGTCCTTGGATGCTCTTAATATTGTTGTGTGACAAGTATACGCACTTCAGCGCATAGCACTTGTCCAATCCCTATATCTTGCTGATCTCGTTCTCATTCAGCCATAGGGCCTACAGTCGGTTTAGATCGGTCAGTCCCTGGGTAGACAAAACTGTACATCGATGACTGCGATACCGCAATTGATAAGAGTTAATGACTTAAGTCCCTTAAAGCGGTTGATGACTTGCATGGTTCCGAAGTCCTCGAGGACCAGTTCGATGCTTTCAATTTTATCCATCTCCTTCCAGACGTTGTCCTTGAATCCGTTCATGCGTTTCTATGTGATGGCGGTTTTACGATGATATCGAGGAGTGCTGAGTCAGACTTCTTAACTGATTGCTTAGACTCTTTTTCTTTCTCTTCCTTAGCTGCTTACATTTTTATTTTGAATATAGCACGATTCAAATTTGGGTGGAATGGATAATGAAACAGTATGTATATATGGAAATATCGATTTTGTGAGGCAGGAAGATAGTAATGCTCTCGATGAGTTGCCTTATTTGATGATTATAAGTGATTGGAAATAAGAAAATGAAAAATGATCAATTTTTGGCCTTCATCCACTTGCTTGGATAAAACGTAATAAGCTCGTTCTCTCCAAACGAAAACGATGATTAGTTTGATACTCTCAATTAGCTACCTTCAAGCTCGTTTTCTTCTTTCTATTAAAATTCGTTCGAAAAGTCAGTTCCTTCATTTAGCTTTTTATCACTGACCTTTGGCAGCAGTTTTTTTCTAAATCCCAAAAAATTATCCCTGACTTTGGGCTTTTTATAAATGCATAGAGGTTATATATGCTTTTTAACTCTCAAAGAAGAATTGGAACCATGCTCTTCGTCGTACTTGAACTCGCAAAATTCGTTCACGTACTTTTATTTGTCAGTGCTTCTTTCGGTTTTGTATCTCTTAAGAACGGAGCTATTCTAGATCACGGGTAAAGAGTCCCGCTTTAGCGATTCTAACTTGCTGTATCCCATTTTGATGAATCTTCTATTGACTGCATTTAGTCTTGTGAGGCGCCTGGGAGGAAGTTCAACTTATATGGTGGTCAACTCATTCATGTTTCGATATATTATTGAGATAAATAAAATTAATCTTCGGTAGGCTTAGCGCCATTGGTATCAAATATCACTGGAAAAAAACCACTCACAGGAAGAGCTTGTTGAACTCTTTGGGCTTTGGCTTTACGGGGTCGTAGGTGAAGGGAGAAAGGTGACTATCCGATTATTGGTAATTAAACCGTGGGTTTCTGGAGTCCATAACTCCCTTTGGCTTCACACTCCTGTTGGCGTTGCTTGAACAATCTTTTTCCTTATATTCAGTGATGGCAGTGCTTTGACAGTAGAAATTCTCGAATTCTGCAGCTACACTGGTGACATTTTAGTTGAACCTGTTGACATGTGAGAGGAATGGGGCATTTATTTGGCATTTTTCTTTGTTTTTAGCAGAGATGGTAAATGCTTATGAGGCATAACTGAGTGGCCTTCCATCAGTTTCTGCCTTTCTTCTTACCTACCTCTTGATCAGTAGCTTTGAAGAATATTTATGCTGTTGCTTTTTGCAGTCTGACTGTTTCTATTTGTTTTATTTGCCCAAGAAAAGTTAATTAGCTGAGACTGTATGATTCCCATATGATTCATTTGTCTTTACCTATTTGAATCTTGGCTCCTTGAAGACAAAGCATCCTTATATCGACTTCTTTTTTTGCTGTTTCGCAGGTCTTTAATTTGGATTATTCACTTGGAATGGCGAGATAAATACTTATCTCATTTGGCTATCTTGTGATGATCTTCCAAAGGCTGGCTTTCTATATGGGAGATGAAGATTTGATGATGATTTGGTCTTGTCAACTTCGTATTCGCCTGGACCAGGAGTGTAGTCCTTGATTGTTCCAGTGGCGAACCTGCTGACTGAAGAGCCAAAAAAGTCATCTTTTTTGCTGTTATAAGACATCTTTGTAAACTTTGTTCTTGGCTCTTCTTTATGCTTGCTGATTTAGAGATCCTGTAAGTACTCATCAGGAGGACCCTTCCTGAATTTTATGATGGACTGAGTCACCTTTTTGCGATTCATACACTACTTTTGCTGCTTAGCTTTGCTTATCTCATAAGATCCAGGACCAAGAGAGGTCTGAGGACGGGCTGGTTTGCATCTTTCCTCACGACTTTGAAACGGAATTACTTTCTTTTCTTTTTTTATGTGGCATGATTGCGCTTAGCTTTCTTTATTTTTATCCTCTTCTTCTCCAATGGCCAGCAATCCAAGATCTTTATCCGTAGAATTCATGTTCCTGCTTTTTTGCAAATACTTGTGAAGGCTGTTTGATTGAGATGTGGTCCTCTGTTTATGGATCTTTTCAAATTCTATCGAACTGTATAAAGAATTCTTTACTATTGCCCTGGACCAGGCAAGCTTTCCTAGTTGTCTTGGAACCTTTTAGAGTGTGATTTAAAGATAGCACTCTCGATAGGAGTTTAAAAGATGGCAAAAGCGTTTCCACAATTCTTAATGATAGCTTTTTCGTTCGATTTTGGTTATTCCACTTCATACGCACCTGGACCAGGAAGCGAATTTTCCTGCCAAATTTTTCGAGGAGATGTTTGATTAAAAGGTGCAGTGGAAAGCCCCGATTATTTCCCTTTATTTGCGACGATATATTGACCTTGATGAGAGGATAGAGTACCAGGGCCAGGTGTGAGGGTGGACTTGAGCGGATTGGTCTTACTTCTGAAAACAAATGCCATAATTCTATAATGGCGATTAGATAATTCGAATTATAGAAATGCATAAAATGTACTAGAGTGGATAAAGGTGCTTATTTTATGGATGATATGTAATGGAAGGTGATCTATATCATTTGACCCTGTTGGCCCTGTCCATGTTATTCTCGTTATTTTGCTTCACCAATAGAAGAGAAGGATCTAAGTTGATGACTTTTGTCTTGTCGTTGGTCTTGTAAACGCCCACCAACTTGTCGGCCAGGTCGAACATATTGTTACGTAGTGAGATAATTATGAATTGTGCATCCTTTGTTCTCTTTTTTATGTAATCCGCAACAATAGCGACGTTTTTGAAGTCCAAAGCTGCGTCGATTTCGTCCATGAAGTAAAGAGGCGTCGGCTTGTAGTAGTGAAGCGCAAAGATCAGGGAAAGAGAGCTTAAAGTCTTCTCTCCACCTGATAGCTTGTTCACTTATTTCCAACTCTTTTTAGGAGGTCTTACGCTGAAATTTACTCCATCGCTGAAGGGATCTAAAGAGTCAATCAACTAAAGCTATGCATCTCCTCCACGGGTAAGGTGTTGATAGACTTCTTTAAGCTTGGAGTTAATAACGTTGAAGCCTTAGCGGAATAGCTGGAGCCGTTATTCCTTAAGAGTATCGATAATTCGCTTCAATTCTTGCTGTCTCTCGCGAACAGCTTAGAACTACTTCAGTCTTTCTCTGTAATGGGTATATTTTGTTCTAAATTAATTGATGATTTCGAGGTTACTACCTTCCATCTTCTTGAGATCGGCAGATTCAGCAGTTATCATACCGAAGAGCTTGTCCTTGAAGTAACTGAAGTGCTATAGTTGATCCTCACTTAAATCTGCTAAAGGGCTGGTGCGTAGCAATAGTTCCACTTGGAAAATGCGTGGCTGAGATTGGTCAAGTGAAGAGTTTAGCATGGAAGTCTAAAGGATAGAAGAATTGTTGAGATTGTCTGCCTGATCACGTTCTGCGCGGTCGGCATGACCAAGAGTCATTTTTTCAATGTCTTCTAAATCATCAAGAAATGAATAGCTCGTACTAAGTTCCCTGTAATTCTTTCGAACTTTTTCCAGTTCTTCCTCGCACGCTGCCAACTCCTATCCCTTCTTTTTATGATTTTCCTGTGCTGCTTCTACATCTTTTTTGGCTTTTTCCACTTTTGCCTTACTCTCACGCACTTCTTTTTCATCATCTTCCATGAGTTTACGTAAGTCTGCTTAAGTTCTCTTACACTCTCTCATGCGTTCCTCATAAGCTGTCATTTTTCCGATTATATCAGCTACTTTCTTCTCCAGCTCCACTTGCTGGCTCTTGAAATTATCGATTTCACGCTTTGAGCTCTCTGTTCGTCTTTAGCTGTCTATTTTTGCTTTTTTCAAATCTTAAATGCGTTTTAATGAGTTCTCCAGGATAGCTTTTTCTCTATCAAACTCTTTTTACAGAGTTGCTACTTCTGTCCTTTCTTTTTTGTATCTATCACGAAGCTAAATCACCTATTTTGCTTCGCCTTTTTTCTGTTCGTCTTAAAGCCCCCGCAGCGTTTTTTCTGTATCACCTCGAATCTTCTCAAGTCTGTTTAATTATTTGGACAGGTCTTCAGCTTATCTTTCCTGAGTTTGTGCTGCATTGCTTCTATTATCTGCTTTTGCTAGCATGTCCTTCAGATCTTTAGCTTATTATTCGAATTCTTTGATGCTTTATGTTACTGAGATGAGTTCACGTTTCATCTGTTCCATATCCTGAGTAGCAGATTTTAGATCAGCTTATTCTTTGCTCAATTTTTTGCCTATATCTTCCATAAGTTCAGCGATTTCCTTCTTTCTTGCCTCAAGCTCCTTGGATTGCTGCTAGATTTGAGATTTATTTTTCCCCTTGATGGCAGCTTTAGGAATGAACCCACCTCGCTTGGGCATACTGCCCACCATCAATCCGTTCATTTCATAAACGATGTAGCCAGTCTTACTCTTATTTCTGCAGATGACTCTTCTTCTTTGATTTTCGTTCTTCATTGAATATTCTAAACCAAGATCTGAATCCTCACAGTAGAGAGTATCGTTAAGTGCGAAATAGAAGGCAAGTTTGGCTTCCTAAGATTTGAACTTAACAAGATCGAATAATCGTACTGCTCTTGGTAAGTTTTAGAAGGGTCGATTCATGTAGTGGCGCTGGTCTGCTATCTTGTCGAGAATGATGCAGGTGGTTCTCCCGAGCCTTCTTGTTTTGAGGAAATCAAGGACAGCAGAAGCTGTGGAAAGGTCAGTGACTACGATGTTGTCGAGTCTGGAGCAGCATGTAGTGATGATTTAGTCGTGCTCCTTTGAGACTTCTCCAAGGTCTCCAAGGCGTCCCAATACGCCAGGAAAACCTTGCTGCATGATTTCTCTAAACATATTGCCCATTTGTCCCTGTTCCTAGTTTTGTGTAAGATGCTCGCGCAAGTCACCCTCCAGTTTGCGCATTTCTCCACGCAAATCATCTCTCTGTTTGTTCAGTCCAAATACTTTTTCCTGTTTCTCACGGATGATCTTATCAGCAATTGTTCGAGCCTTTTCTATTTTTTAGCGCACTTAGTTTGTAGCTGCTGCTTTTGATTGATACTCTTTCAGCTTACCTTCCAAGTCGCCTTTTCCTGACTTTACTTTTCCCAAGGCTTACCTTACGCTTTACAATTTTCCACGAAGGTTTTTGGTCTCGAGATCCTGACGGGAAAGCTCCAGCTAACAATCTCTTATCTTTTGGCGTAACTGTGGTTTTTCATATTTTGCAAGCTATGTTCGCATGGCTTCAAGTGCGTTAGACCGAGCTGCAAGCGTTTACTTTGATGTTGGCAATTTTGCCCTTATTTCTTCGCACTGTGTGATGATGCGGATCATTTATCTATCGGCTTCTTGAGCCTTCCTTTCGAATTTGACCAAATCTTCACTCTTATATGTTATCTCTTGAGTAAGATGCTTATCTTAAACTTGCAGCTTATTGCAGCTCTCCTGATACTTCTCAAGATGCTTCTGAACTTCTTCTTGCTCGCCTTTGTTTTTCTTGATCTCACGAATACGCTATGCTTGCACCTTCAATCTCTAGCGCTCCTCTGCTACGATGCGGTCCCTTGCACGCTCCAGCTAGATTGCAAGTTATCTAAACTTACGAACATCTTCCTTTGCTGCTGAGGTGAGGACTTGGTTATAGACGTTTTGAGCTTGGAAAACTTTTTTCTCTTTTTTGATGTAGCGTACAGCCTCATCCTTAGCTTTGCTCATACCGCGAAGCTCATTTTATACTAGTCGCATAAGCTGTCCTTTTTCGTGTTTTTGTTCCTCGGCAACTGCATATTCGCGCGCGCATTATTCAATTCGCTCAATATATTGCGCCGATCCGATAATTTCCTCCAAATATTCCAGCAGTCCAGGCTTGTCGCGATCTCCTGACTTCTGCTTCATTTGTGAGATTTGTTAGACCTCTCCTTGGAGGATCAGGAAGCGATTGTTGCCCAGGTCGATGCCTTCCGCTCTAAGCCTATCCTTCACTTCTGCCTGTGTGCTTTATCGTCCCTCGATGAAGTATTTTGAGATGCTTGCCGAGTTGACTGTTCTTCGGATCCAAAAATCGGACCCCGCCACTTCTACCAGTTGACCATTGGTAAGCTCCTGCACTTTCTTGAAGTGAACCTCCACTGCAGCCCTCGAGTTGCCTGTTGATGAGCTGGAGTTGTGGATGAGTTGGTTGAGCTTGTTGAGCCTCATCCAGCTGGCGTTGAAGCCGAATATGAAGAGCATGCTCTCGATTAGGTTTGACTTTCCAGACCCGTTTGGTCCAACAACACTCGTAAAATTACCATGGAACTTGCCGATTACTTGTTTTCCTGCGTAGGACTTGAAGTCCTCAAGGACCATATGGTCGATCACCAGCCTTGGTTTCTTCTCTCGTGCCACGTTCAAGCTTACTCCGCGTGGCACTTTCTCAACCACTGTCTCTACTTTTGCTGGTTTTTCTTCGGGCGCTAGTCTGTCGAGGCCCTGAAAGCCATCGCTGCTGTCATCTTCCTCGTGCATAAGTGCAAATGTATATGAAAGGTGACCAAAGACCGCCAAATCAATCCCAAAAATAGTGATTCATTAAATCATCATGACTCTTTCTGCATTATAGCTTCTATTCATTTCTTCCCCCAAGAAGGTATAATCAACATAAAACTATTTAAGCATGATTTTTGGATGATGCTAATGATTTATATAAGCTTATTGTGGTTTTAGTGCGTGCATAAATGAGATTATTTGTTGTTTTAATAAAGAATTATAGTAAGATATGGTAGTGGTTAACGTTGACGGCAAAGATTACGAGCTTACCGAAAAACACGAGGCTGTGATGAAGTACATCGAGGAAGCCAAGGCCATCGAGCAGGGCGGCGTAAGAATTCTCTCATTTAGATCAAGATCACCAACATTGATCAGCAGACCTTCGAGTTTGTCCTCAGCATTCTTGTCAAGCTCAACTACGAACTCAAGGAACCCCCCAAAATCAAGACTAACGTGCTCGAGGACATCATCGGAAAGGAACTGAACGCCCTCATCGGAAATCTCAATCCCAAGGAATTGAACAACCTATACCGCGCTACCCATTTCCTCAAGATCTACCCTCTCAGAAGAGCCATCTCCGCAGTGGTTGCCACCCGCGTTCACATCCAGCCCACCCTCGACGACTACAACAACAAGAAGAAAGAGCTCGGCTTGAAGGTTGAACTCAGCACCGAACTCTCCAAGGAGTACAAGGAACGCTTCCCCTTCATGAACTGATCATTTCATGGTCATTATCATACATTTCAATATCATCATCACCTCAAAGTCCCCTTGAAAATGCATCATTGGGTGTCTTATCAACAAGAATTAAGCATAATAGTTTCAGTTTTATAGCCAATATACAAAGATCAATAACCTTCCTGATGACTATGCTAGATTTCCATGGGTGTGCTGTCCTTTTTGGTCTACTGCGGAAGCGTGCGTTTGAACTCCCTCACGTTCTTGTAATGTTTGCTTTCCTTGATGTGATATTCGAGGTCCTTGAAGGATTGCATGAGTTCATCACAAACGAAGCAGTAAGTCGCCAATTTCATCTTGAACTTCTCCTGCAGGTGTTCGTCGTGCCGACGCTTCCAATATTTGATGTCAAGCCGTTCAAATTCAGCCTTTTCTGCATAGCCGTCGGGATAGATAATCATCAATTGCGAAAAAGGCATTATTCTGACCCTGCGTTCACGTTCAATCATAATACCAAAGTAATGATGGTTTGAACATGCGTATGTCTTGTAATCAGCGTCGATGTAGTTGCTCATCAATAGGGTACAGAAATGTGACCCCATTTCACTGAAATCCTCTTTGTGGACATTTTCTTACACAATTTAGAATAGCTCACGAAAGATTTCCTGTGTGATGGGACCGACTTTCTTGAGTTTAGCCAACCGCAGTCCACATGAATCTTCTCCACATGCCAAGTAGGAGTCATGATCCAAGGCTTTTCTTTCAATCTATGTAATTTCTCTTAGTTTTTCGCGTTTCCATCTATTGTAGTCTTCCTTGCGCCACTACATGGTGGTTCCTCCTATAGGAACATCTGAGAAGAAGTTGACACTGAGTCCACTGGCTTTGATTTCATTCATGAAGATCTTTTCATTGCTTCGACGTTGCTAATCTACCATTTCTCCTTCTTGAAGGTGAGTTGTAGTGACCACTTCAGCATAGACGTCTTTTAGATCTGGATTCATTTCGAACACTTCCTTAAGGTATGTCTATTGCCATCGTTCCTATTCAACTACTTCTTGTCTCTTTAAGTAAACAAACTACAGCAAAAGTTTTTGGATGTCCGAAAAGTCCTCCACTTGGTCAGCTGCAAGCGAAAGATGAGCTCTGAATTTGCGACGAATTGTGTTTGCTTTTTAGATTTACTAAAGAGTAAGGTTGTAGGGTATGGGAATGCGATGCTTTTTCTTGAGGTGGATGAATTAATAGCGAGATTTTTGACGATTGGGAATTAGATGTATGAATGGGTAGAAAAGTAGGTGGCCAATAACTTCCAGGTATGGGATATCTTGAGGTAAAAGAGATGTGTAGCGGGCCACCATCCTTGAGCTTTGTTTTGCTATATTGTTAGCAATCAGGAACTTCTGTGGATCTCCTTCATTAACGTTGACTATCCTGTTCAATGAATAGTTGTCAATGGCAACATTCTGCTCTTTGCAATAAGTCACAGGTCTTCCTTGCTGCATATGGTCCATCTCGCCAAAGCATTTGAAAACTTGAGCAGGTGAAAGGTAGTTTTTGTCATATCCTGAATCTAGGTCCGAGTAGCTTTTCTTATTCTACTCAACGTAGCGGTAGAAGAGAAACTTGTGAAGGTCCTTTTAGTTCTAAAAGTGCAAATAGCTAAGACCAAAAGTCAAAGTGAATTGGGTCCCCCTCACTTTAACTGCTCTCTAAACATGAGACCTCCATACATTCTTGAGCTTTTCTTATGCTTCCTCAGTGTCAGGTTTGCGAATAACATTAGAGCTTAACAGGCAAACAGTGTTCTTTGTGGGAATATTCTCACGACGCATCAATCGTAACCTCTTCTATTGCTTCTCATCGTAGACAGGCTACCTTACTTTGAGAATATTGTCGATAAAGCCACAAAGGAGAGTAAGTTTGAATCTGAAAAGATGTTACTCCTCTTCTTGCTTGCTCATCGTGCGTGGTTTTTAAGGCTACGTTGAGATGTTTTCCATGTGTTTCTTAAAGGCGTCTTTTTTCCTCATACGTTTATTGATGTCTTTGATCATTTCTCTGACTTCATAATAAGTCTAGAGAGCTAGCTAGTTGCTGCGACTGTTACGGTTTTGAGAGCTTCTGTAGATATTGCATGATGATTTATAGAGATTGATGAGGGAAAGGAAGTCACAAGTGTGTGGATTGTCCATAGTTTGATAGTAAGTAGCATAGTTCTTGTCTATGTTGCCCTTTCGCACTGCAGTCTTGCTCTGACTTAGAATGGAAACGAGGATTATGATGTCCTAGAAAGTTCCAAGCAAAAGAGACACCACCAGCAACTTACAGTAAGTTATATCGATAGGAATATCGATGTAGAAGCGACCAAGTTCGGTCAAAAAGAACTGTTAATCTCTCGTCTGTAAGCCTCCACAAAACTGAAGAGACTTGATTGCAGTATCGATGTTCTTGAGGTTGGGAGGCTGGATTGCTGATCCTAATACTTCTCCAGGGTCTGCGAAAATTGAGTTGTCATGCCCTTAGTGAAGCAGTTTGATGCGTAGTATCAGCTTATCAAGAGATGACCTTTGAATTTCGGGAGTGGAGTAGTCAGGCAATTTTTGATAAAAAGATTCCTCCAGAAGCCTAAAAACAGTTCCATCGCATACACGTCCTGTTCTTCCTGCTCTTTGATTGCAGCTGGCCTTGCTAGCCCATACTAGCTCAAGATTTTCCATACGGCTTCTTACATCAAACCTGACTTCTTTGCTGAGGCAGAAGTCTATTACATACTCTACGCCCAAAACAGTTATGGAACTCTCTGCAATGTTGGTTGAGATGATGACTTTGATGCGGTTTCCTTAAGGTTCGTGCAGTTTATCAGTGATTTATTTGGTTAGGATGGTAGAATGGACGTGAATTACTTCAAAATCGCGTCTGAACTTCTCTCCTAGCATCATCCTTGAGAGTGAATCGCTGAGACCTTAGATTTATGCCAGACCTGGCACAAATATCAAAACTGAACATTTTTTTTCCTTCTTACGATGCAGATATGCTACTTGTTCTAGTATCAGAAACACTGATTAATGTAATTCCTTGTGGGTGCTTGGGTATTTATCGCTGAAGATGATTGATCCCCAACGACTGTTTGTCGTGCCTTAGCGGAGGAACTTGTGCATCGTATCAAGATAGAAATAAGTCCGCTTGTATTTGCCTGGTTCGGTGACGTTAATAGCTGGACATGGGTCTTTTGCCTTCATGAACTCAAATCCATATGATTGATAGAAGGCTGCTTCATTATCGCTGTTGATTTCTACCTCATCTTCCTCCTAGTCTTCACCATGATGCTGGCGTTTGGCTTTTTGTTGGGCAAGTATGATCTTTTTATAGAAATTTTCCTCCTGAAGGATGTTGTTGATGTGATCAGAGGCAAAATAGTAGCGGAAAAGCTCGTTGTCTATGGTGGCGCTCATCAAGATGATGCGCACACGAGGATGCTGCCTGATGAGTCTCTTGAGCGTAAGCAGGATGAAGTCTGTATCGATGTCTCGCTAGTGAACTTCGTCAAGGATGATAAAGGGGTATTCTTCGAAAAAGTCAGTGCTGTGGACCAATCTTTGCAAAAAGATGCCGTTAGTGACGAAGACAATACGATTGGTCGGAGCTATGCACGAGGTCATGCCGATTTGATATCCAATGACTCTCTTTTCTGGCATTTGACTCTCCATAATTCCGTGCAAGTTGAGCACAGCCAATCGACGTGGCTGCACGCACATGATCTTGCCTGTCGCTTCGGTCGCGCGCAGGTACTCATAGAGCAATCTGGGGACTTGTGTCGATTTGCCACATCCTGTCTCTCCGGTGACCAAAACGAACTGGTTTTGCATAATCGCTGTGAGAATTTCTTCCTGCTTGCGGTAGATGGGCAGCTCTAGAATTTCCTTCTACTTTTTTAGGATGCGTCCCCTCATGTCGATCTTTGGACTGCGCGGGTATATGTACCATCGAATCTCCACGGGCATCATCATCGGTTATGGCCCTTTGGGAGGAGAGATGCTTCTCTTTCTATTGCGTTTTTTGCGATCTCTGGAGCGTGACCTCTAGCGTGAGTGGGAGCGACGGCGAGCAGGCCGATCGGGGGATGTGGACCTGCGTCGTCCCTATGCTTTGAGCGGTTTGCTGCTGTTTCCGTACTGTTTGGCGAGTTGCTTTTGGTAGATGCGTCTGAACTCTGCGGAGTCGTTGCTGCTTGATGAGGAATCCGAGCTAATCTCCATGTTAATTATATGATTGCCGATTGCAACTGAGAAGAAGGGGCAATTTTATATGTAGTTAGACCTTATATTATTTGATGGGAAACAGCAATAACGGCAAGAACACCCTCGAACATTTCTATCAGCTTTGCCACCCAGGACTCATTCAGTACTAGTTGGACGAAAAGTAGCAATTGCTCACCGCGCAGGTCAAGGTTTAAGAGTCCTTTCTTATTTGGAGAAAATTGGCAGATCCACTTTTCCTCAAGAAACATATACTCATGCCTGTTAAAATCGATGCGCCTTAACATATCGTTGACTATGGATGCTGTGCACAGGAGGATTTTCATCGCTTTGACCTTCAAAGCAAGACTGTACGGATTGGAATACCTAGATTTACTACTAACTGTTCGTTTTCACGCTGGATCGATAGATTGGCAATCGAAAAGAAAAAAATGTTCGGTTTAGGTAGCAGGAACTGTGGAAATTGCTCAAATATATGTCAAAAGCAGCATTGGAGTGGCAGTCTGTCTATCCTCTAGAGCCTATAGGAAGCATATGCCCGTTTAACGTTGTGATTGATCCAAATGGCTACGTGAGATTGGTTTGCAGGCTTAGTTTCTTCAATAACGAATATGCTCTGGCAAGTGAGGTCTACTCACCACCCGAAAGTCGCCAAAACTCAATCATCAAGTATAGTTTAAACCCCTCTAAAGATCCGATAGGTATATAGGCATCCGCTGTTTACAGCATAGGAATGGTGATGCTTTAGACTTTAACTTTGGAGGTAAGCGGAGTATCACTATTGCAAACCGTAGAAAAACAGAGCCTTATGAATAAAAGTTCGTATAGCTTGGACTTGAAAGATTTTATCAATCTAATGTTGGACCATAACCAAGCAACCAGGCCCAAGCTACATCAGGTCCTATAGCAAGCAAAATTCCATAGAACTCGTCATGTATGATGCATTATCTTTTTATCATAAAATTAAAGTATAGACAATAATTGGTTCATTAATTTGTCCATCAAAAGTAGGGTGTTTCCATATGAAGTTGATTTTTAATTGATGATTAGTATTTCTGGCGAATTTCGTGATAAACTTATTAATCTAAATGAATAATAATCCATTGGTCACCCCCCGAACAATGAAGGAGGATAGCAACAACCGCGCCAAGATGATCCAGCGTGAAATATCAGACCTCTAGCGCACTGACGAACGAGTAAAACATAGCATACGTAACATCAAAGAACGTTTGAAGGCTGCTAAGGAGGCCAATTGCAATACCTGTCCTCTGTTGGAAGAGGAAGTCTAGCGTCAGGAGAGACAGTCAAAATAAAAAGACAAACGCATCCTGGAACTTAATCTTAAGATTGACAGGATCAATCAACAACATGCCCATTATACAGGTCCCCACTCTGCCCGTAAGGCCGACCTATTGGCTATTAGAGAAGCCCTCACCCGCAATGCCAATAACATCCTTTCTGCTAGGAAACCACCCATTCAAGAAATCTACAGAATTTAGGAAAGACTGTCTCAGGAATCGGAACAATTGAGAACAATCGAGGAGAGGACACAACTTCTTCGCAGCAGGGAGAAGAGGTAACGCGATATTATAAAAAGACTGAGCCTAGCCTCGAAGAACAATCCCCAAAATACAGATCTCCCACAAAATAAACAAATCAATCATCGGCAAGAGGATGAGGATACCAGTATCCATCGAAAAGATGACGCTTTGCAGAGTTTCAGACAGCGTTTGGGGTTACTCGAGCCGAACCATGAAGAGGAACCCACTTCTGAATTTTAAGGTGCCTCTTTCACCACTATAAATGACAAGTACAATAGTCTAAATTCGCTTATCGAAGATTTGAAGACAAACAATGAGACTCTAACCAACCGTAATGCATATCTCGAGAAGTAGCTGAATAGAGTGAAAGAGCAAATCATCTAAAAGGACTCTCAGCTGATTGCATTAAGCGAATAGAAGCTATCACAGGAAAAACAACTGACTTCTAGAATAATCAATATCTCAGATTCTGCACAAAGCTTAGAAAGACAGCATCAGTCATGCAATAGAAATATTGAATACTATCAAACCAAGGTAGCCGGTTTGTAGGAAACCATCCAAAGAGATAGACATCAATTCTAGCAAAGATTAAGCGAGCAAACAGAATAGCTTATGGCTGCATTGGGAAAAGCAAGTGAGTGGTAGCGTGTCAGGAATGAAAGAGATGAGCTGAAGGGGCAACTTAAAGAATAAGTGATTCGAAAACTTGCCCTCATTGAGGAAATCAGCATGCTCAACAAAGAAAATTACGCTCTCAAGCTTTCAACATCAAAACTTTCCGAACAAATGGAAGTTCTATAGGATCAGAACCATCAGCTAAAACAAGTCATGAATGATAAAAGCGAATAACTCAAAAATTAAAGAAATACGTATGCTGCAAGATTAAAAGAGTCTGAAAAAGTACGCAATAACCTTTAGACGCTTTGCCAGCAACTACAGCAGCAAAATGAATCGCTTAAAACAGCAAAATAATCGTTATAAGCAAAAGATAGAGAAAATGAGAAATCAGAGACAATCAAATTTATGTAATAAAAGATAAAAAGAGCTCACAATGAGCTTATCCTTAAAGACGCTACAATAGACGCAGACGAAAAGACAATTTCCGAACTTAAAAGGCAAGTTAATACGTTGAATAAAAGCCTAGAGCAGCAAAGCAGTTCTCTCAAGGCAGCTGAGAATAATAGCAAGACATATCAACAGGCGATTTCTATACTTACCCAAAAGAATGATGATCTGACGGCTTAGCTGGAAAGAGTGAAAAACCACTCATAATCTCAAATAAAACTCTATTCTGAACAGCTATCAAGCTTAATTGCTGAGTCTGACAACCTACGGAAGGAAGTAGCGAATAAGGATGCTAATTTATAAAGATTAATCACCGATATTGCGCAAATTCATTGGGAAAATGAGCATTTGAAGACTACTTTAGAGCAGAAAGTCACAAATTAAGAACAAACTTTTAAGGAATTTAAGAAAGAACATGAAATATCTATTAAAAACCTGGAAAATGAAATCGATATTAGAGAAACGCACATCATTAATATAGAAAAAGCTCATTTTGAAGAAAAAACCAAACTTGAATATGCAATCAATAAAAAAACCAAATAACTTTAAAACCTAAAAAATCACAACAACGATTTGGTGAATTAATACGAGCTTTTAGAAGCATAGCTCTCAATTGTAAAATCAGAATCAAATGAATGCATTTCCCGAAATGAAAAACTGATAGAATAGCTTTTGCTTCAGCTCAAATAGAAAAAGAAAAGTGCCGAAAATGAGCAGACATCCATTTAGAATGCAAATATCGAGTATCAGAAGTATGAGAGTATGCAAAAATAGTTGAATGATAAGGCTTTAAAGATATAATCTGAGCTTAACCTTCAAATCCAAAGGCTTACTTCGTCTCATAAGTCCATTTAGCATTCCTACGAGGAACTGAACACCATTCTTGATCGATAGCATCAAGAAAATGATAAGCTAAAGCGTCAAATTCAAGAAAAATAGGCATAGTTTGCTCAAAGATAGGCATAATATAAAGGACAAATCGGATCATTAGAAGAAATGATCAACCTTATGGAGCAATCTCACGAAAATCAACTCAAGTTTTTAAGCATGTCAAATGAATCATCCTCGGCAGAGTTGAACCAACTGAAAAACCAGCTTAATGAGCAATAAAATGATAAAGATAAATCTACGGCTAAAAGTTAAAAAATTTCTCATGCAGTTAACGAGCAAAATGATTATGCTAGGCAATAGCTATTAGAGGCAAGGGAATAACTTCAGCGAGTTATCTTATAAAGAGAATATTTAGTATCCTCCATTAGACAAGCTTAATATGCAATCATGTAAAAACAGAGAGTCTAAAATTTATTACGAGAATAAGTGTAAAATCTTATAAAAATGAAACAATAGGAAAGAAACAATATGCTAAAGTCGATATAGCAGTTAAAGGCGTAACATCAAGACGAGATTCAGGCACAAAATAACAAAAATAAGAATGAGTTGAGGTTGATTGAAGAGCAGTACAATACAAAGATACAATAGATTGTAAAATGTTATGAAGGCCAAATAGCTGTGATGAAAAACTAACGACAAGTAGTAGAATCAACTTTAAAAGCCTATGAATTGGAAATGAACAATAATACTGAACACATAAAGAATTAATTCGATGAGAAATTGGAGTAAATTGTACATTAAATTGAAGATCTCGAGATAAAATTGAAGGAATCTATTTAGCACAATGCTTTAATTCAACGATAAGTCAGCTAAAAATAGGCAAAGATTCAATAATTTGTCACCGAACTGCAATAAAAGTCATAATAGATTGACAGGCTAAACAAGCAAATCAATTTTATGACGTCTCAAAAGAAAGCTCTTGAAGAAGAATGCTTTTAGTTCAACTCCCAAAGAGAAGAAGCGCTGTCTACTGCCCTGCAAGCCTCTGAAGTGATAACTGAGAACTAAAAAGCGCTAAAATAGACTGAGGAATAGCTAGCCATCAACGAAATAAAGCTTATTAGCCAAAGATAAGAAATGATGGCGATTATAGATGAAGTCCAATCGAAGAATTAATTATTGTAATCGTAATGCAATTAGATGAAGAGACACATATAGATTATAAAGGAATAGAAGACTAATAAAGATAATTAACTTTTTTACTTGTATCTATAGATTAGAAAGATAAGTGAATCTTTCTGGGAGTAAGTTTAAAAATCATCAATGTTTTAGCAGACTATTGAATCAATTAACAGCAAGAACAGATAATACATTAACAGAATTAATGATTTGGAATATATTTTAGTCGAAAAAGATATGGAAAATGCTGCTAAAGCCAAGCATTGGTAGGAAGAACACATTTAATTAGCCAAACAACTATCTTCATCATCACCAAGAATCAAATCCTTGGAATAATAATATATTGGCCGAACCCAAGAACAAAAAGCATAAGATAAATAGGTCAAAGCATTACTTTAGGCATCTTCTGAGAGATATAATCAAATTAAAGCATAAATTCAATAAAAAGATAAATAGTTATCAAAGCTGAACTAAGATTACACTATCCTTCAAGAAAAATACGCAAAGTAGGTAGCCAACAGATCAGATCTATCATCCAACCTTCAGGAATAGATAAATGAACTTAATTTACGATTGAATAACTCATAAAAACTGGTGGAGTAGTATGAACAAAAGATGGAAAAATATTTGAAAGAGCATACTTAGGCAATCCAAATGCTGCAGCAATAGATCATAGAAAGAGAAGTATAAGTATAGCATAAAGATACAAAGTACCAACTGTAATCAACCGCCAATAGGCAAAGGATTCACACCTTAGAAACGTAGATAATAGAGACAAAGAAACTCCTGCAGGAAGAACTTGTAGAACGAGAAAACTAAATTCGTTTGAGAGAGGCCTAAATTGAAAGGATAAACAATAAGTATAAAAGAGAAGTGTAAGTTCTAAAGACAGAAAGTGAAGAAGCTAAGCGAATATTGCAAGCATAGTTAGTGGAAAGATAGACGGAAATTAGTGGCAAGGATATCAAGATTCTTGAAATATAGGCAAAGCATGCTGATTAAATCCAGAGGATAAGGTAGGAGTACGAGAGTGCAAAGAGACTCCTGCAGCAGTAAATTGAGTAGAGATAGATATAGATACGTGAAAAGGATATCAAGATGTCTCAAATGGAAGATAACCAATAAGAGAAGCTCCAGAAAGTAATTGCTGAGTATGAGTAAGGCAAGCGGTTGCTCCAATAGGAAATAGTTGAAAGAGAGGCATAGATCGTAGAGGGTGAGTTAAAATACAACTCAGCAATCCTTTCACTTTAAAAGCAAAAATAAGATGCGATTGCATAGCTGAAGTCCTCATTAGATAGAAAAGACAATTAATTGGCAAAGCTGAAGCAATTATACTAAGAATCTACTTCCAAACTAGCTTCTAAATAGGAGTAAACTGCCTAATACCGTCTGCACAATTCATAACTGACTCATCTAAACGAGCAATTGAAGCAAGAGTTGGCAATTTCTCAAGCAAGACTTCTAGATTCTGAAAAATAAATCGACAAGTTGACCAAATCTCATTAGGTCTCCAAGATCTAATCGATGTAATACTTGTCAAAGGTGAGAAACTTGGAGCAAAGCTTGGCCCAAAAATAGAATATGATCCTGGAGAGCATGACTGAAAATGAAGCCAACTTGTCTTTGGCTCTTGAGTCAGTGGATTTGAAATAATCATCATAAGTATAGCCTGAGAAGGAATAGCGTTTGTAGGTGGGCAAGCCATGCTCTGGTCTTGATTAAAACTCACACCGTGGGAGAGAATACTAAGAAAGATATTAAATGTAAGATGTCTATAGGATCAAGTGCCTGTAGTTGTAAATGAGTATAAAAATTAACCATTAATCATACCAGTCGGCAATGGCTTAGCTTTAGAAGAGGTAGTCTTTCCTAAAGGCAACAGTGCAATCCCTAAACTAATCCCTAGCCAAGCATCAACAATAATCCATTCAATCCAGATAATAGTGTTCCAACCAATCTCGACAGCTTGAATAAAAATTGCATTCGGCAGAGAGCTTAATTAATAAACTGAAACTATAATTAGAGGATAATCGAGCTGACTACCTTCAAAAATTATAGTCAATTAGGATCTAAAGCAATAAATAACAAGAGACAATTAAAAGCTAGTCTGCCTTATTGGCACAGCAACTGGCCTAAACTGCAGACCAACTTGAACAATATAGACAGTAGTTAAGACTTCTCACCGAAAGCAATCAATTACTATAGCAGCAACTTGCTTCAACCAACATAAAATACAATAGCTTGAGCATTAAAATTATTGAAACTTAGGAGCTTCTAGAAGAAAAATCAGGGTATCTCTCATTCTATCACCATCAAAATGTAGAATTGAAGACGCAAAACGATGATTTGGCATTGAAAATTGAAGAATAGGCAAAAATACGAAAGGATTTGTAGTCAAAGCTAGAGAAAAGCAACAAAAGATTTTAAGAAACACAATCAGAATTGCTGGAGCTGGAAAGCGTCTTCATTAATCATAAAATTAACCTTGAAGAGCTTAAGCTTTAAAATAAAACACTAAAAGAACACCTCTAGCAAAGCGAACAACGCTTCATTTAGAATAGTAATAGATGCGTGAGAATTGATTAAAGTTAAGAAATCTTCGAGGAAATGATTGAAGATTTTTGGCATAATTTCCAAGAAAAAACACTTAGCAAGGAAGCTAAATTATCTGACTATGAAAGAAGATTGTAAGATATATCATCCAAGTTAAAAAATATTCAAAAAAGGCAGCAGAATTTAAAAAAGAAGAAGAGCGATAAGAATGATGAGCGCATTAAAAAGTAAGATAAATAGCTATACGAGGCAAGAGTGCAGATTAAAAATCTGACAAATGCCAACTAACGCTTGCAGAATGAGATTACCCTTGAGCAACTGACTTCGGGATAGATTAATGTTTAAAAAGATGAATAGATTGCCCAATTAAAACAGTAGATACGATAGCTGACATAACAATTATCAACAAAACAAAAAAGGGAAAATGTCTACTATGCAAAGAAGGAAGTAAAACCAGTCTCCTCATTTAAGATTCAATAGCACTAGCATCCTATCTAGTAGACTCCTTAGAGAGAATTCCATAGTCCAGGAAGTCTAATTGATCCTTTGCGTGAGCTAGCCTAATCTCCATAAGGAGAAGCTGTAGCTTTGCCCTCATAGGAGGATATTTTCAATCTCATATTTCTTTATCTAGGAGGTTTCCGATAGGGAGTACATTAGCTGAGGCATTAGTATAAGCAGCTGCTGGCTTCAAAGTCCACCATCCTGCAATTCATCCAAAAGCTACTGATAGAGATGAAGAAAAAACATGAGATGGAACTATTATAAGGAAGCAAAAAGGCTATGGTAAAAGTCAAATCATAGGAGTGCATATCACCGATCTCCACTTCTAATGCCCCCATTACTTCTCTCTTTGAAAAATCTTCGAGCAAATCATCACAGAACAAACTTCCTTTATTTGATTCTCCAATTGCAGAGATAGAGGAAGATGATGGAGAAACTCCAATCACAGAAATGAAGACCGGCAGTAATTGGCTTATTATTTAGGTGAAAAAAAGAAGAGTTTGATATTCGTGAGTGACATTATGGAGGCTGTTTCCGATTCATAGAAGAATGATTAGATCCAGTAGATGCTCGGCCTTCCTCTTTCTCAACCTCTACCTCAGGCCATAGATCCAATCGACAAATCTTATAAAAGCTAATCAGCCCATCTGATCGGCTCATAGGTTTCAATAAAATCAAACAAAAGTTCCCAAGAAATATAGAAATAATACAGCACCAAATTGAAGACAAGCATCTTGATGGCAAAGTTGAAAAAGAAGAAATGATTTAAACATGATAATAATTCCTAATCTTCATATCTGTTTGCTTTGTTGTTGGTATATACAAGAAATGTCAAGTGTTGTTTTATAATAAAGCAGGTATGAAGGTCGACGAACCCTCTTGCAAAGGATTCTTGATTAGCTGTGATAAAAATCGATAGAAACAGGCTCTCAGAGACGCCTACAACTTCCTAACTGAAGTAGACCTTTCATCATCAAGCAAATCGAACAGATCTATAGCGATGTCACCCAGGAACATATACATAAACGGATCAAAGAGGACGGCAAGGAAATTAGCTTGGAAACTGAAGTCGCATATAACAAAAAAGCTAATGCGAAGCTTCTCACACAAGTTGAAACCAACGTCAATGTAACCCTTACAATATCAAGTGCATGTGTTTTATCAAAATCAACCCTATATTCGCGCAGATAGATCCGCTAAGAGTCGTCTCAGAGATCATGAAAGAAGTGCATGAGGAAGGGAGGGAAATCACAAGATTTTGCCATAGAATTTTGCCAGTAGAAAGAGCGTTTAGAGCTGAGCATTTCAGGATGATTGATGAGCTTGAAGAACTGGTAAATATCCATTCCCAGGATAAAGAAATTAGAAGCTGGATGCTGAACTTCAAGTGCAGAAATAACGCTAAATTCAACTATAAATAAGTCTTGAAGGAAACTGAAAAAATAACAAAAAAATATGGTCATTTTCCAGACATCTACTATCCTCAATGGACGATTTCCGTTGAGATAAGCAACCACCTTATGTGTCTGAGCATATGCGAAAAATTCAAAGAGACAAACGAGCTGAAGCTCCACAAAAAGTTGGACAAGCTCAAATACACTAAGGAGGATAACGATTAACTCTAAAGATTGAATCGAGAATAGGCCGAGAGAGAATAGAAGAGACTCTCCAAAAAGTAAGAAAATGCAAATGGGCCATAGCATACATAATAAGACCAAAACGAGAAAGAAGTTGAAAGATAAAACTAGTTGCTTAAATAGAAAATCTAGGTAAAGGAGGACGAGATAGATTTGTTTTGATGAGTATTAGCTATCTTAAAAGTATTAATATAAGTATGGTGATATGGGAAGATATAAAAGTATTTAAACTCCTATAATTATAAGTATAATGAACTGCTACAACTGCAACCTAATGTTCTCTTTCAAGCGCAAGAGGATCAGTTTTTAATGTGGGTACTCTTTTTGCTAAACTTGCCTTCAAAGATAAAACGAAGACATGCCCAATAAGTGCCCCATCAAAGAGCATACGAAGTGCAGGACTGTACAATAGGCAAAAGATGATGATTACATTAATAACAGACTCGATAAAAAAGTTAAAGTGGTATTTGTGGGAAGCAAAGGAGTCGGCAAGACCACCCTCATTCGCTCTATGACTCAAAGCTAAAAAAAGAAGATTAATCACACGGTGTCTGTAGACGTGGCTTCCATCAATAGGCAGGTGAAAAGCCTAACAGTTCAATATAATTTATGGGATACGGTATCCCAATCATCCATTTTCTAAGGCTTCGATACTACTTTTAAACGTATTGATGGTATTAAGTAGATTCGGATGTTCAACTAATCGTTACCAGAGGAGAAACCCCTGCACAGATAAAGGCAATTTTCGACTACGTCTAGGAAAATACAATGAAGCCGCATATTATCATCATCGAAAATTCTGCTGAAGCGAGCATTATCGAAAAGTCATAAGAGCTGTCCTCTCTTCTGAAGGGCAAGAAATACAGATACGGTAGAATAGATTGTAATGATTCGCAAGCAGTCAATAAAGTATGGTCGATTTTGGATGCTGATTGCATAAATTTGAAATAAAGCTAAAGCAAGTTATGCGGAATGACTATCCCAAGATTATCAATAGTGAATAGGCCCAGCCATAGTTAATGCTTTTGCTGATTTAGTAATTTTGTGATAATATATCAGAATAGACTTATGTTTAACTTCCGAATTTGCTCTTCAAATTATTGCATCGATTATTAATCGATACCAGCTAATATGATGGCAGATATGATCATGGACGAAAAGGATGTGGAAGAGATGCAAAACGTACCGATGAATCTCGAAGTCATCACTCTACACATACAAGGATTACTACCTGCTCGAACCCAACCAAAAATAAACCAAAATTAGAACCAATCTGGTCATCACACGCAAGAATTGCGAACTCACTGAAAAAGTAAGACACTCTAACTCAGATAAGACCGACACCATCGATCAAAATTACTCAGAAAAAGGCTCATATTCAGCCTTCATGGGATTGCTAACGGTCCTCAGCAAAACATTCCTTTTCTTAGTGCGGACCTGTGAGAAGGTGTGCACAATCTAAGGGCAGGACATCTTCGAGGTGAGATAGATTGCCTTGCTGAGCTGTGGCGAAGAGTAAAACAGCTAAATGAGAAACCAAATCGAAAACTATTTACTCTACCTGAAGAATTGCCTCATTAAGGAGGGCTACTACTTCAGCTATGAATACGATCTCAGCTTGTCCAGGCAGGCCTACGCGAAGGGATATCCCACCAGGGAAAATACCACTGGAACCTCAATATGGGAAGGAAGTTGCTACAACTGCAAGATAAGGCTTGGTTTGTTGGACTTATGCAAGGCTCCATCAGAAACTTCAAGCTTTTCTGCAAGGAAAGAAGATTGAATACTTCCTAATCACACGACGGTCATGGAAAGTGGGAGGAACTCGGTACAACTCAAGAGGAATCGACAATAAGGGACATGTAGCCAATTTTTGCTAAACTGAGCAGATGGTCATCGTCGGAGGTTACCTCTTTTCCCATGTCCAAATCAGAGGCTCCGTGCCTGCCTTTTGGAAGCAATCAGGCATCTACGCTGAAGTAGAGTTCTATAGCAATCACGAGGAAAATAGGGCTGCTTTTTAGCGTCATTTCAGGAAGCTCTAGAAGTATTACACAAACATCTTTGCAATCAACTTGCTGTCTAAGCAAAAATCAGGATAGTATGCAGTTACTCTTTACTACGAGCAGCTCATCAAGGAACTCGGCTTGCCTTTCCTGAAATATGAGTTTTATGACTTCCATTTCGCCTGCAAGGGACAAAAATTCGAGAGGTCCGATTACCTTATCAACAAAGTAGCCCCCGTTAACAAGTATTTCAGCTACTATAGCGAGAATATTGCGGAAAAAGCTGCACTAACTTTGCAGAAAGGAGTTTTTAGAGTCAATTGTTTGGACTGTTTGGATAGGACTAACCTAGTCCAGAGTAAAATAGCCTATTAGATATTGGGATCTATCTTCACCAAATGCGGATTTGACCTACACACGATCATCGGATCTGATTCTATAATGAAAGCAGCTCATGGGTCAGAGTCGACCAACATGCTGATCATAAGTCTGAAGAATGCTTGGGCCGACAACGGAGACACCGTCTCCAAGCACTACACGGGGACAGGATCAACGCACACCAACATCACGAGGACTGGCCGTAGGGATCTGAAGGGGATCATGGACCATGGGCTGAAGACCTTGGGGAGGTTCTACAAGCAGTACATGGAGGATAACTACAAGCAGGAAGTGATCGATCTGATGATCGGACAGCATACGGAGACCATCAATTTGGCAGAGTTCGAAGCGAGGCTCAAAAACGCAAAGGAAGAGGAGTTTGAAAGTGGATAGTTTGTGTAGCTCTGATGGAATATCTCTTACTAATTGATTTTAAAGCCTTCTTAGGCCTATAATTTACTTATTTCATTGCATCATATGGTTTTCTCTTTTCCCTTTCTTTCTCCTTGGTACCTTCTTTGTAACAATTTTCACAAGAGCGTTTGACAACTGATTCAATAGAAAGTTCATTAGTTCTAAATCTCTTCGCAGCTAATTTTATGTCTTTGCAGCTAAGCGATCCATTTACAAATCCATATATGGACGCAAATTATAGTATCTAATTTCTTCACGATTATACTAAATAGGTAAATGCTATGGCCACTAACCTCAATATGGGATCCTAGATTAATCTGTTATTATTAATAGAGATGATCCCTTTCTGTTTCTTTTTCTTTCCGGAAGGGCTATTCAGCTTAAAAATAAATCGTTGGTCCTATTAGGATGATTGGAGACTATTATCTCTAATAATCAAAGTCACCATCTTGACTAGACTATCTTACATGTAGAATAGAATTATAGCAAGGATAATTAGGAGCAGGATATAATGGGCATACCAACTAGGAAAAGAGTAAGGTGAAGTCAAGCTATTATTTGGATCGTTAATTATCTCTATTGGCAATGGTTTTTTCCTGGTTAGACAACTTGTCTATTTATCATTGCTTCTTAGTCTTTTGGATCAGCTGATTTTAAAATATTTAGTCAAGCACCTCTACTTCCATCTTGAAATCTTCTTTCTATCGGTCTGGTATGATGACATGAACTTCATCAGCCTTATTCATCATCTTCTATTATTTATTTAAGACAATCGGGCTAAACGAAATGTAATCCTACTCCATTCCTCAGAAATTATTTATTTCACTTTTTATATCGGAAAATTTTTCGATATTTCACAAAAAGCAACCTATTCATCGGCATTTCTGTTCTGGTCATTCATTTACTGCTCAATTTGCAAGCAAATTTTCTTACAAGGATTAGGCAAAACATCACTTTTAGGCATTATCTCCACTATCGTATTTTTATTTTTTTCTTCAAAAATCATTTTGGGCTGGAAAATTTGAATCAACCAAAACTAAGTGCTGAGATATTGATGATTAATGGGATTCTTTTAAGTACATTTCCTCCACATTGGTATAAAATTCTTCAGAGAAACTTAATGCCTGACTAATCTTGCTTTATAAAACCCGTTCAAATCTACTCCCATGACTATAGTTACCCTTTCTTGAGACTTATCCTAACAGCTCAGCAAATCAAATGTGTAATAATCGAGGAAGACGACATTTATTTCATTTTTATTGATTTGTCGATGCTACTCAGCATCATCTGGACGTATTTCATTTACTGCTAGGCGTTTGTCTAAGCTAAAATCTAACGAATATTATCATCGTAATATTACTTTTAAAGCTTTTTTTGTGAAGATTATATACCTCTTTAGCAGATCCTCAAACTAATAATATGGATGAAAAATTAATATGTCTTTTATGTGCTTTTTTATTAATTCTTTGCTTTTTAAGCTTGGTTCCTGTTGGCTTGTTGATATTTTTTAAATTGCTTTAAGTAGTGATAGATTTAGTACGTATCATAACGATCGAATAGCTTTTTAAATTTCTTTGTTTTTAGCGTTACTCGTTTTCATTATTCATTAATTCTTAAAATGTTTGTATTTTATGCATCAATTTAGTAATGTCCGTTTCCTTCTACTAAATTTCTATTGAAGAATTTCCGATATATATACCTTTTTAACCCTTTGTCGCAAATATCATCTAAAGTCTATTGCTTATTGACATAAAAGCTTATCTCCTCTGGATTCACTTCCTTTAATACTTGGCAAACCTCATCTGCATTGTATCTTAAGACCTTTTTCTTTAAGGCAAGTATGAAATATATTATGGAAATGTCTTCAAGGTTGAATTATTCTTTCATAAAGATGAGTCTTTCCCAATTTTAAGCAATTTTTCTCTTTAATCTCTTAAATGCTTCCTTCGATATACCTAAGATCGTCCTGATAGTCACAATCTAAAAGCGATATGAGCTCTTTTAGAAAGGAAAATACTTTTGAAGTCTATCCATAGTATAGATGAATGTGGAGAGAACTTAATATTATATATTCAATGTCTGTGACTTTTAGGCATTTTCTTTGAACTTTTTGACAATTTAAGCAATTTTATTGTCTAATATCTGGGTCAAGCATCTTTGTATCTATACATAGTTTTTGTTAGTTATTTGTGCAAAGTGGTTTCTTATTTGCTATTCGGTAAATTTGACTTTTATAAAAGATTGCGCAAATGCTTCTGGGATCATTTCCATGATTAAGTGTATACCTTTTTCTATGTCTTGATGGCACACCTTTTGAATGATTAAGAAGTATTTGACCACTGAAGCCTCGTACTATTTCTGTTGCTGGACCCTCATCTTATGCCTGATTTCGTGTTAATATGCCTGCATTGCTAGTTATTAGTACGGCTTAATCATAGCTTATTATTATACATTTAGATAAAAAAGAGGGCTATTAGACACGTGCTAATATATAAATTTGCTAAAAATATTAAGATTAAATTCTACAAAGGCTTAGTTATTTTTCTTCAGTTTAAATTATAATTAGGGGTTGGGGTTGGGGTTGGGGTTGGGGTTGGGGTTGGGGTTGGGGTTGGGGTTGGGGTTGGGGTTGGGGTTGGGGTTGGGG
>NW_022204682.1:0-38463 GCF_008831285.2 Nymphaea colorata | reverse complement strand
CCAACCCAACCCCAACCCCAACCCCAACCCCAACCCCAACCCCAACCCCAACCCCAACCCCAACCCCAACCCAACCCCAACCCCAACCCCAACCCCATTATTCTTAAATCAAATATAATACAAACAACATTCAATGAATATGCGATTTTATTACCCTGGCAATATTCATGCAAATAATACTTAAAGTTGGTTGGCTAATTTAATATGGATGGCTTGATGATTTTATAATTTGAATTTGATGAGAAGCAAATAAAAATTTACCAGCTACGATAAGCGAAAATTGACTTACGATAAGCAAAATGCCTCTTCTTCAATTGAACAAGCCAAATCGGAGTATCCTCTTGAGTTGCCTCCTCAGTTCGAGAACAAGATAAATCCCAATTAGTATAAAAGGTTGAAGGAGGCTTTCTTTATTGAGGCATCGCTATAGCTCAAACTATCCAGAGCCAAGTTTCCAACTGTTATGCGTTCTTTGGGAATAATACAGAAGACGCATAAACTTTATCAAATCTTCGACGAACTAGAGGAAAAGTAGATGAAATGGTTCGACTTCTTGCAGGCCTACGTTGCATTACGAGGATCAAAGGGGTCTTATAATGAACTAGCGAATGCCGTATATGAGTTGGATAGGGAGTATCGGGGCAATTGGGATTAGCTTCTTCTAGATCTCCAAAAATACGGAGATATTCTATCTCAAAATGAGATTTAGATCCTGAAAAAGGACATCCTGAAGGGAAAAACCATCACAACTGAAGGACTTATCAATGGACTCCTCTATTAGAGATGATTGGAAAAGTTTATTGCTGTGCAAGTTTAATATCTTTAATGCATCGTTTTTTATGGGCTAGTTTATGCTTCTGAACAAATAAGTTATAGCAAATAATACATCTGTATCTACCAGCCTTGATATGTACCTAAGCAGAAGGCTTCCTTCATTTTTTTCCCCTTTTATAGAGGTATTAGGTTATTATCTAGCCAATTAGAATAGTTTTGAATGATTATGTACTGAATGATAAATTTGGGTATATATTACCCTTTGGATATAGGTTGAGCGTTCTATTGGTTGATTTTTACGTTCTATAATTTCGGAGTTAGGCTAATGAAATCAATAAATTATAAATAACAAAGGGATGAATTTGATTCCGGTCCTCAGTCAGATGAAGGTAATCAAATTATTGATAATCGCTTGCTTGGTCTCGATAGGCAAGTCGGTAAGTTGCACGATAAACGGGTATACCGGCATAGCAGCTTATAACTGCGACCCTAGATGTGTCCATACCCTGGCAATACCAACATGCACTGCTGTACATCAACATCAGCTACCACTAACTACGATTGCTTGTATGCCTGCAGCACAGATTCAGTATCCACATTGGTTGGTAAAGTCTTTCTCTGGCCGGCAGCCATCCAGGCCACACGATGCGAAACTTATTGCCCAGCCCATTATTTTGTCTACGGTACGGATCCAAGCGGAACCACCTGCCGCCGGTGCCATGATTGGTGTGGGGACTGCACTGATGTGTACTGCTACACGTGCACCTCATGTGACCCCGCAGCATATCAGCTCAATTCTTCAGCATGCTATAACATTGTAAGCCAATCATATGGCTCTTACAACCCCTGCACCGATGGCTATTATGGGCTACAGATTCAGATGATTTGTGCGGCCTGCCCCACAGGTTGCGCCACTTGCTCGATTTACCTGACTTGGGAAATGCCAGGAGGGAATACTCCATCAACAACCTTCACATCTACCTACAGTCAAAACAACATCAACTGCACGGGAGATCCACTTTGCGCCTACAACCTTAGGTGCTTTTCTTGTAAAAGTGGGTATACTTTACTTAATGGCCAATGCTACTCAAACAGTCAATGCCTCACCTACTCCTACTACACTTCACCAGGAGCAACCTTCAACCCTGCCAGTTGCAAGTGCTTCCCAAATTACCAGACCCTAGGTCTTTCTATTTGTGCCAAGTGCAATATCTACTGCCTTACTTGCTCCTCCAGCTCGAGCAGTACCTGCTTAAGTTGCCCGATGGGAAGTAGTAATTCAACAGCTTTCCCTTCGCCTTGCGCATATAACTCAACATATTCCCAACTTCAGAATTGGGTGGGAGGAACGCCAAGTGTTAGTTCAAGTGTAACAGCTTCTGGATGGTACAAGACAGGTGGAGCAGCTAATTCAGGTGTTAATCAAATGTCTTGCACTAGTAGCACATATGTCTTCGGGTACTACGGCTACAACAATAAGGGAAATCCGTATTATAGTAGCAGCATTACGCCTGAAGGAAAAAATCTATTCCCAAGCGATGCCAAGCTAATTTATAATAGAGGGTCCCTTGCAGCCCATTATGGAGTTCATATACGAGCAACTTTGCTGTTCATCGACCAGTGGGTTAACGGTATTTCTATCCTCTTCCAAGAAAATTCAAAGAATGCTTTTACCTTTACTTACCAGATGGAGGGAATTGCTGGATAATACTTATGCGGATTGAACTATGACGATCATTTGGACGTGGTCGATGACTGGTTTGCCCATACTGATGCAGCAATCACTGACCTCACTATCAAGGCAAGTGCAGCAGGTTATGCTTGGGGTATCAAGGAGCTCATTCTCCACATTTTGGTCTGTGATTCTTCCTGTACTGATTGTACCGGTCCCACCAGCGCCGATTGCACTGGTTGCCCTGCTAACCAAGTTGTAGTGGATGGTGTCTGTGTCTGCGACTCTGCAAACGGATATTATGATTTATCAGGAACATGCACAACAGATTGTGGAACTCTATATCGAGATCCAAATACTTATAAATGCGTATCAACATGTTCATGGCCTTATGCCTTTGGATACAATAACAACAGTGTGTACTAGTGTGTGGTCAGCTGCCCTACATCCTACTATCAAAATTATTCAGACAGCCTTTGCGTAAGTTCGTGCTATCAAACGGGCATATCTGACCCAGCCAGCAACTTCTACATGTTTGAGGGCTCTAATAGGATATGCAATAGCTCATGTCCGAATGGTACATACGGTGATCCTCAAACAGGGGCTTGTGTTAAGCAATGCTCCGTTTATAATGCTTCCACAAACGATGGGTACTTCGCTAGTGATGGATACTGCTATGAGGTTTGCCCACTAGCCACCCTATTTGCCTTTGTCCCGCAAAGAACCTGCCTTACAAGCTGCCCATTAGGCTATTTCAAAAACTACAAAAGCAAAAATGGATCAAATGCCAGTTTATGTGAGCAGGAATGCTCAGTTACTTTGCAAGGTACCTTTTTATATGGAGATAATGCCACTGGTTATTGTACAGACTATTGCTCAACTGGAACCTATGGAGATATAGATACTAACCTATGTCTGAAGGTCTGCAATAGTTCAGCATTCGGCCAATCAATAGTAAACGCAGTGTCAGGACTGACTCAACGTTTATGTGTAATAAACTGTTCAGTGACTAATAACCTCTATGGTAATCCGTTGACAGGGTTCTGCGTTACGCCTGAAAATTGTCCTACGAATTACTATGCTGACTCCTTAACATCTCTTTGCACGAGGAATTGCAGTGGAGACAACTATTTTGGTGACAATGCAACCCATAAATGCATCAATACAGCTTGCTCCAATAATGGTTTCAAGGATAACCAAACCAAAATATGCCTGAAGACTTGCCTCTCTAATGATACCATAACAGCTCCTTAATATGGAGACCGAGTTTCAGGATTTTGTATTCCTGCCTGTTATGGCGATTACTACTCTGACGATCAGTACAATAGGGAATGTGTTAGGATTTGTTCAGCCACACCATCTTCAACTTTGGCCTTAATAACAAATGCGTGAGAAACTGCTCAAACTCAACCTGGGCAGATTATATAATGTCAACAGAACTTGCACTACCAGCTGCTACGGAAACGTTTCCACTCAAAGCTACGGCTTAAATGATACAAGAGAATGCGTGCTAGTTTGTCCGGACTATCAGTTCGCCGACATTTCAACAGGAACTCCTTTGTGTGTATTTGGATGTCCAGTCAATCCTGTTACGACTTTGACAGGGCTTTTCGGTAACATCGTGAACAACAAGTGCGAAGTCAAGTGTCCACACCCTTACTATGGAGATCAAACTGGAAATAGAACTTGTGTTCGTTTGTGTCCTTGGCCCTACTTTGGTCAAGACTGCACACAGAGCGGAACGACATTCACGTATTCGTCTATAGAGAGTGCACGACGGCTGTGCCTGCGGATGGGCCGACAACGCAACTCAGCTTTGTGTTGGAACTCAACAGGGTGCGCCAACTTCACCTTCGCCCACGAAACCAACCACAAATGCGTCAACTCCACCGAGTGCACCGGCTACGGAGACCCCATCACCAGGTACTGCATCAACCCCTGCTACCAGAACTCAACTGTCATTTACTTTGCGGACAACAGCACCAGGATGTGCGTCCTCATCTGCCCCCTCACTCCGAACTACTTTGGAGACAACTCCACCAAATAGTGTGTCCTTACTTGTCCTAACACAACCGTCAGGGATCCCCAGAACAAAAGGAGGTGCGTCAACCTCACCACCTGCTCCATAAGTCCTCTGTACCTTTACGGTGATGCCTTGAAAGACTTATGTGTGTTGCTTTGAATTGTTCTGACGGATATTATGGTGACAACAATACTCATCAGTGCATCAATGTCTGTCCTGGCCCAGTCCTCTATTACGCCGACAATGTGACTAAACAGTGTGTTTCCGTATGTGCGCTCGGATGGTATGCGTTGAATGTTTCAACCGGAAAAGGAATCTGCAGTCTTAACTGTCCTCAAGACCTTTGGGCTGACAACAAGACAGTCACCTGCACTCCTAGATGCTATACAGGCACTTACGGAGTCAACTATACTGGCAACTGGTCGACCTTCAACAACTCTTTCACCTACTATGGAATCTGCAGGAGTAGTGTCCTGATGGCCAATTCGCTCGCGACGCTGATAATTTATGCGTCTCCAACTGTGGTGCAGACCTGTGGGGCGACTACCTTTCAAAGACTTGCAAGACTCTCCTTTCGACTGTCCACCAGGATATTACGCTGATAACACCACCCACTTATGTGTTGTGCCCTTGAACTGTTCAGTTGTCTCTAATATTCAATACGTCGCAGACAACGTTACCCAGACCTGTGTCGCAAAGTGTCCTAATACAACTCATAACTTTGCTGACATGAACAAGTTCCTCTGCGTTTACCAGTGTCCAGCAGGTTACTACGGCCACAATACCACTTTAGTCTGTCAAACCAACTGCACATATCCCAATAACTCAGTCTTTGATGGATCATTTGCTGATCCCCAGACCAATATGTGCGTCTAAATCTGTTCTGCGACTCCGATTTCAACTTTTGGAGAGAACATCACCTTCACTTGCGTCGAAGCCATCTATTGTCCAACGAATACTTGGGCCTAAACCACAGTCTACAAGAGGAAATGCTGGAACCCTTGTCCTCCCCCAACACTTACATGGGAAACGCTCAAATGTACGGTGACAACATCACTCATACGTGTGTGACAAAGTGTCCCACCTATACCTTTAATGACCTTTCTCAAGGCTTTGGACTGTGTGTGAATGTTTGCCCACCTTTATTAAACGGTACGCTGCAGTTTGCTGATCGGTTGACTCAGAACTGTGTAACTGTTTGCCCATCTAGCAACTCTACCTTCGGAGATAACAAGACTTTGTCATGTGTCTACAGCTGTCCAGCTGGATCCTTTGCACAACCGCTACCCTACAGATACTGTGTGGCTGTATGCTCGTTTGGAACGTGGGGAGAAACTATTAAAAATACATGCGTTAACTCTCCATTGCTGTGTCCAACGGTCAATGGAACTTTATACTATGCTGATAATACCACCACCATGTGCGTCACTACTTGTCCTGCTGCAAGAAACGCCACTAATACAACTGCTTCCAATCCAGATTACTGGGGTGAAAATACAACAAGACTATGTCTCGCCTCATGCTGCTTCCCAATGGTGTTCAATCGGGCTTTAAGTGGAATAAGACAAGAGTCTGCATCAAGCAGTGTCCAGATGAATTACTTCAAGAAGGATCTTACTCCGATCAGGGAATGTGTTACGGAGTGTGCATGACTGCAAATTATTTTAGAGATCCTCAAAATAGCCGCAGCTGCCAGCCCACTTGCAGCTTTTCACCTATGAAACAGTATGCTGACAATACAACCATGAAATGCGTCACTAAATGTCCAACCTTCCCTTCTCAATTCTACGCTTACGACCCTACCAAGACCTGTGAAAGCACTTGTCCCAACTCCTATCGAAAATACGAGGCTTTGAAGACATGCGTAAGTGTTTGTCCCAATGGAACCTTCTTTAATCCTGATACATACCAGTGCCTTTCTTCCTGTCCTCTTGCAACCTCAGACAACAAAACCTTGTATGGAGACCCCTCTCTTAGCGAACCCAAGTGTGTGACAGATGCCAACTGTGCTTCAAACTATTACGCAGACAGCAATGTAGGTCTATGCGTTCAAAATTGCTCCGACGGTCAATGGATATATGGAAAGAACTGTGTGGAAACCTGTCCTTTAGGTTATTATGGAAACCCAAACACCCTCAAGTGTGTTACTCCTTCCAACTGTCCAACCGATTACTTCGCGGACAATGTCACCATTACTTGCGTTTCCAAGTGCTTGGGTAGCTTCGGTGATCCAAACACCTATACTTGCGTCTTCATGTGTCCAATTATGGGGTCAGTTTATTACTACGCCGACCCCGTCACGAGACTGTGTTCCACATCCTGCACGAACACCACAAGTATCAACTTGATTAAGAACAACGTGACCCGGGTATGCGTTTCGAGCTGTGAGCCTGGCTACTTCATGGATCCTTTCTTGGGAATGTGCAAGCGAGCATGCACACAAGACTACTATGCTGACAACTCGACTCGCCTGTGTGTGAGTGTTTGTCCTATCAGTCCTTACCTGTTTGGGTAAAACAGAACCTTCACCTGCGTTGAGAACTGCTTGGTGAGCACTTAGTTCAAGTATATTGCTGGTAGAGTCTGCGTTGTTGATTGTCCTACTGGCACATTCAGGGACAATAACACAAGAGTGTGCGAGTACACCTGCAACAATCACACCTACGCTGATGAAGACTCCCAGTATTGCGTTTCCAACTGCACTCCCAAATACGCATACGACACAACGAACTGGTGCGTCACCGAATGCGACAGTCCTTACTACAAAGACCCGACTACGTTCAAATGCGTCTTGGTGTGTCCAACCTATCCCTAGGCCTACTTCCAAGTGGTTGAGGGAACTGACAGACGATGCGATACCGACTGCCCTTGAACCAATACAGGGACTTTGTAAAAATGTCATGCGTTTCTGCTTGTTCTGCTTCTCCCATCACATTCGCTGACGATGAAACTGGCAACTGCCTCGCAGTCTGCTCTCTCAACTACTTTGGTTATGTCACCCAAAGGACTTGCGTTCCAAGCTGTCCGAATGGCATGTATGCTGACAACCTCACTCGAATGTGCGTCAGAAGATGCGACCCTGAGTTGGATACTTCGGAGACGCTACCCTAGCAATCCCTGCGTGCGTCAGTGTCTGTTCCTCCTCAACTTACGCTGAACCCTTCACCCAAACCTGCGCCTACAACTGCATCAACTCTCCGAAAATGTATAAATTCGACAACGGAGATACAACTAATCCTATTCGGACATGTGTGTACAGCTGTCCTTATCCCTATATTGCCGACAACTCAAGCTCAACCTGCAAGATAGTCTGCACGTCTCCCAGCTTCCCTTACGTGGACCAGGCTCGACAGGAGTGTGTTGCTAAGTGCACTACCCAGTTACCAGTATGCTTACATGCCGAGTGGCCAGACTGTCAACGGAAATTGCGTTAAGTTCTGTCCAAACGGAACATTTGCACTGCTGACCAATAATACCTGTGTCACCAAGTGTCCAGACGGTCTCTACGGATCCACAACAAACAACACCTGCTTCTCCACATGCACCCTGGCTGACAACTATTACGCTGATCCCTACAACAACATGTGCGTCACGGAATGCACCCACACTTCATCTATTTCTCCTATGCCGACGAATTCACGAGAAAGTGTGTGCAGACTTGTCCCCAGAACAAAAGTACCTACGGGGACAAGCTCAACTGGAAGTGCATGAAGAGGTGCTCCAACATCACCCAGTTCGCTGACCCAGTGACCAATACTTGCGTGAGCAAATGTCCTCCAGGCTACTTCGCTGACATAGTCACTCAGAGGTGCGTTTCTAATTGCTCACTCTCGACCTTGAGTTATGGAGACCTGAATACGAGAGTGTGTGTTAGTGTCTGTCTCAATACGACTCTGTACGCTGATGATTCAACTCGGCTTTGTGTGGTATCGACAAGCTGTCCTTCAGGCTTCTTTGGATTCAACACTACAAAGGTTTGTGTAGCTCGTTGCCCGACAAGCCCTAACTTATTTGGCGACCCCATAACAAAAACTTGCGTCTACACTTGTCAAGCTACCCCAGTGAAGTATTACGCAGACTATGTTTCGAGGAGATGTGTAACATTATGCCCTTCTGTTCCAGCTCTATTCGCTGAAAATACTACTCAAATATGTGTAAGTGTTAAAAACTGTCCAGCGAATTCGTTTGCTGATAACTATACAAGATACTGTATTGCAATTTGTTCAACTATTCCTTTCCAAACCTTCGCTGATAATACCACAAATCAATGCGTTAGGACCTGTCCTACTGATCCCAATTACTATGCTTCTAATCATACATGGCAATGTGTTTATCGTTGTCCAAGCACACCATCTATGTATGCAGACAACTCCACAAGATCATGTGTTTATTATTGCCCAAGAGGTATTATTAATACTTATGCTGACGATTCAACTCGAAGATGCGTTGATATTTGCCCAAATGTAACCTACAACGAAAATAGCACACATCAATGCTTATCAACTTGCCTTACAGGATACGCAGACCCAAAGACTAAATATTGCATCGCTGATTGTCCTCGCTATACTTACGGAGATAATAAAACACTCAGTTGTGTCTAAGTATGTCCTCTATATAACGGACAGCAGACTTATTCTGAAGATAGTAATAACTTATGCATGTACGATTGCTTAGCCATATATAAAACTTTCAAAGATAGCTCAACAAAAAGATGTGTTAAGCTATGTCCCATAAGCCAAGGCTTCTTCGCAGAACTATCAAAAAGAGAATGTGTTAGTATTTGCCCCATTTCTCCACTTACTTATGCTGATAATTCTACTAGATATTGCGTTCCTGTTTGCCCATCAATCCCTGCCTTATTCGCTGCAAATATCACAAATGGCTCCACCACTTACAGAGTTTGTGTCGCAGAATGCCCAGCTGATACTTGGTCAGATAATAACACAAGAACTTGTCTCCCCGTATGTATTACCAGTCCTGAGACCTTCGGAGACAACTCGACTTGGGCATGCGTTGCGAGCTGCCCAACAAAGCCCTACACCTTCGCCGATAACATCTCCCACATATGTGTGCCTGTTTGTCCTTCAGACCCCGACTACTACGGTGACAACATCACAAGAAAGTGCGTCTTCCATTGTCCAAACAGAACATTCGCAGACCCAACAACCAGAAGGTGCGTTTCAACCTGTCCTCTCGGCTACTTCGGACAGAATACCTCGAGGAGATGCGTCCAATAGTGTCCTTGGAAGTAATTTGCGGACAACTTGACTCATTTGTGCTTAGCGAAATGCAGCGTCGATCCTATTCAGTATGGAAATCCTGACGACCTTCGCTGTGTTCCGTTGTGTCCCGCCTAAAACAACAGCTTCGGCAATCCCCTAACTCAAGAGTGTGTCGACTACCAGCTTGATGGAACTTCAGGTTGTCCGGTTAATTATTTTGCGGACAACTACACAAGACTCTGCGTGCAAGTGTGCCCGATGGCCAATAATACTTACGCAGACAACACCACCTGGAAATGCGTTGTCCAATGTCCCATCGTAAATACCTCGACCACAAGCAGCTATTATACATATTCTGACAACTCTACGATGAGGTGCGTTCCTGTATGTCCCTTCTACCCCGACTTCTATGGCGAGCCCTACAGCCGAGTGTGTGTTCATTTTTGCCTAAAGCCATCACCCACCTATTCTGGAAGTTTTTCTGATAACTCAACCCGCACATGTGTTGAGCAGTGTCCTAGCAATCCTGACTACTACTCAGACAACTCCACTGGCCGTTGCGTCTTTTACTGTCCACGCTATCCCCTAACCTTCGCAGACAACACAACCAGGAGATGCGTCGATCAGTGTCCGATAGCAGATCCTCCGATGTACGGAGACCTGAAGACGCTCAGATGCGTGACAAGATGTCCAGCAGATCAGACTACTTTTGGCGATTATACCACTCGTCTCTGGTCCTCACGTGCCCCTCAAATCCTGCTCTTTACGCTGACAACTACACCCAGACATGCGTTCCTTCAATCAGTATGCATTCAGTTATTTAGATTGCTCGCACGGAGCCTTTGCTGATAATTCGACAAGGATATGCGTAAAGGTGTGTCCGAGGTTCCCTGAAACATACGGAGACCCCACCACGCACTCCTGTGTATCTGTTTGTCCTGCATTCCCAAGTCTATTCGCAGATCCCAACACACAGGTCTGTCTTCCTGGCTGTCCGAATGGCTTCTACGCCTAAAATATCACGAGGCGGTGCCTGAGAGAATGTCTTTTAACGTAACTAACTACGCCGACAACTCCACAAACCGATGCGTAGACCGATGTCCCGCCAATTTGACATACGGAGACAACTCTACTCGCAGATGTGTGATTCAATGCCCAAGCCAGCCGATGACCTATGCCGACAATATCACTCAGACGTGTCTAGCCATATGCAGCAACGTTTCGAACGGTGGATACGCAGAAAACGTCTCAAGAGTCTGCGTCGTCATGTGCCCCGATGGCTCGTACGGAGATATAACAACTCGCTATTGCGTAAGGTACTGTCCAGTCGGATGGTATGCCTATGCTATTCCCAACTTGTGTGTTCAGCAATGTCCAACTCCTTACTTCGCTGACAACTCCACTTGGAGGTGCGTACAGAAATGTCCAGTCGGTCAGAATCTCTTTGGCTAAACCATAAACAACACGTGCGTCGGAGTGTGTCCTGAAGGTACCTATGCTTCTGAGTAAAACCAGCGGTGTGTCACCCGCTGCCCCAACAGTTCCGAAACAGTCCTCCAATACAACACCTGGGGTTTCAACGATACAAACTATTGCGTTAATTAGTGTCCGATGTCAACAACGTGACCTCTATGGATATCCTGTCGCTCAAGTATGTGTGAATATCTGTCCAGACCCTTACTACCCGAATATTACTGACCATCTTTGCTATAAATGTCCATAAGAATGTGCCTCCTGCGCATACCCTCAACTATGCCTGACATGTATTGCAGATCATTATCTCTACTCTGGTGCTTGTGTCTAAAGCTGTCCTACATTCCCAACGATTACATATGCAAATCCCAACCGAGTCTGTGGATCAGCATTCCAATGTACTCAAGGATACTATGCCCTGAATTCAACTAAATCTTGCGTGCAGACCTGCCCAAGCGGTTTTTATGTGAACATTGCAGCTCAAACTTGTGATTCTTGCATGAGAGGATGCATATCATGCAGAACTGGGGCAGTATGCACACTATGCAACACCAATATATCTGTGTGGAGCAATAACATGTGTTATATGTTCTGTCTTTACGTAATAGGTTCTATGGAACAACAGGTGCGTCGCTCGATGTCCAGATGGTTCTTATCTAAACATAACTACATGTCAGCCTTGTAGTAGCACTTGCAAGACCTGCGTTGTTACTTCTTAAAACTGTTTAACTTGTGCAAATGGACTTTACCGTTCGAATGGTATTTGTGTTTCAACTTGTCCTTCCAATACAGGGCCAACCTTAGTCAACGGTACTCAAACTTGTGTAAGTTGCACGGTCATAAGTTGTGCTCAGAAGCCGCTCACCTTCTCCACCACTCAATTCGCGTCGAAATCTCAATATACTGTCCAGATCCAATTCAGTTAAAAAGTGAATATCACCTAACAGATCAAAAGCGTCCTTAATCTCCAGCAAAAAACAACAAAACGTCTCCTTGCTAGCACTTACTAAAACCTAAACTATACCATCATCGACCATGGTAACGGACTTTACTCATTTGTTATGAATGATTACAATCCAGGCTCAGACTCTCAGATCTAGGTTCAAATCACTAATCCCTCTGCGATTATTGGATAGAATGGACAGATTCCAGCAACAACTCGGTCATCGGTCAATGTCGATACATCAATTATCTATAGTGCTTCAGATTATCACTAAGGAATATACCAATTTTTGCTTGCCTTAGCAATGATTTCATTCATCATACTGATCTTCACCTTCAGCAAGCACTCTTCTATCTGGATGCCCATCTATGACTTCATGCAGCTCCTCATGGCTCTAATTTTCATCAACTGCAACTATCCTCCCGATCTTCTATACTCTATCCACAATCTTTTTGCTTCAGCCTTGACATTCTTGCCTAATTTGTTTAAATCATTTTACAAGCAGGCCAAATATGACCCAGAGATAATAAATAACAATATTTACTCCGTCATGCAAGACAGTTCCTTCTTGAGAGTGATGGGCCATCTTTATTCTGTCCTTATCATGCTTGGTAGTGTCTTGTTGCTGATCTTAATTTTGAGCAAAAAATGCCCAAGCAAATAGCTGAAGAAGTGGTGCAAAGAGTTCATAAGGTAAACCTTCTGGAAAAAGCATTTACATTCTATAACGTCCTTCTTCTTTTTGCCTGTGTTCTTGTTTGGAACCTTTAACATGCGGTTGTATTCATATTTCACCATGGACGCTATCCAAGGATTTTCGATCTTCAGCAGCTACGTTTTCATGGCAGCTTGCATGATCCCTGTGATTTACTGGGCTTATAAACTGAGGAAAGTTATCAAACAGCACCCAATGGTCTACCTAATGCTGCAAAAGGCTTACAACTTCATCCTGCTACAATAAACAGTCCTGATTGAAAACAAAAATAATTGCTTTACTCATGAAAAGAATGAAGTGGATCTTTCTAATGCTCGTGAGCCTATGATTAATGAGCTCCCGATATTCCCATATCCCATCGAAACAAAAGTAGGCCCGATGTAAATCTCCCAACCTATCATCAACTATCTGCATAAGCTATTGACTGCAATTTTCTTAGCAATGTCATTTGAAAACCCTGTGATTCAAATCATCCTCCTAATCCTGGCCAATCTTGCATACCTGATTTACTTTGCAGTTCGCAAGCCGTTCTTCCGCATCAAAAATAGAGAATACAATAACTAAATATACATCCACAATCTCATCGTGCTTTGCCTCATTGAGATCATCCTTCTTATCTTTGTCTTCATGGCTACTCGCCTCACAACATCGATGAAAGTGTTAATCGGATAATTCATTTGCGGTCTGATGATTGAAGGTGTGATGGTGAACTTGATTTACTTCTACTTTAGGGCCTATAATTACCATCATGAATATACTTGGAAGCCCTTCGTTCGAAGCGAAATGTTCAGAATCAACTATACGTTTGAGTATTTGCAATGGACGAAAGAGTACGATGAGAAGGAGAAGAAATTGGCTGACTCTGTTAGGCCTAGAAATGAATTCCTAGCAGCAATTAAGGTTTAGACTGGAGAAGCACTGGCAAATATGATTAGGTAGATGAGCATATCAACCAGCACAAAGTAGAAAATGAAGTCTCTTGAACTGAGGCCGAATAGAGGATCATTAATATCGAAATAATACGGATAAATAATCACCAACCTTGCTAATGACAAAGAAAAATCGCATAAGTCTGTCGCCAGTAGCTAGCGTATGTCCAAGATGGAGAGGAAGAAGGTGAGAGAATTTATCTTCGGCGAAAGGCAGGATAAATATGAGGATAACTAACAGTACGAGAAATTGCAAATGATCGACGAGAAGAGCTAGATCCGCATTGAGCAAATCAACTAATCATAACAAGACAATGAATAAACAGAATACGAATATGAGTTTATCGAAGAGTAATATCCTGAGGGCACCCCCATGGACCAGATCCTTCAAGGATGCAAGAAAGGAGATGTAGTCTTACCATTTTGATTCCCATAACAATATTGATCTCACTTATCATTAATATCTTAAATAGTACAATAATCCACCACTTTTACATACTTATTTCAAAGATATTTAGGATGGACTAAGAACCAATCTCAAAGAAGAAGCCATCAGAGGAGAAGGAAAGTAAAGCCATCGTTAGCTTGAGCCTTGAGATCAAGGATAAGAATAAATTTATCGAGACTAAGTGTCACATAACATAAAAGATTAAAGCTATACTTGACCATATTAGCAAAAAGACTGAATACAAGGAACTAAGTAAATACTCTATCTCTTACAAAGGAGTTTAGATTACTTCAGATTTGCATATCTACGACTTATAACTCCAGCCATACTGCCCTATTAAACTCACCCTCACACCAAATTGAAAAAGCATGATAAAATATATGAATCCATTCAATCAATCCATTTATTTATGAACTTTGCTTGGATTATTCATTTACAAAGAAGGTAAATTTTATAATTAATTGGATTGTTGTCATGAAAGTATTAGCATTAATTTCAGGAGGAAAAGATTCCATATATAACCTATGCCGATGCATCGACGAGGGACACGAGGTCGTTGCTTTGGGAAACCTATACAACTGTGGTAAATTTGGTTTAATAGTAGAGGAAGGACATGAAGGATACGAGACTGATAGTTATATGTACCAGACAGTAGGCACTAACGCCACCCTTTCGATTGCTGAAGCATTAGAAAGGCCAATTTATCGAAGACCCATTATAGGAAAACCTAAAAAAATGACCCTTGAGTATGATGCTGCTGAGGAGGGCGACGAAGTTGAAGACCTAGACTTGCTGGTAGTAGACGTCCTTGTACCTTTGGCATAAACTAGGCAAAACACCCTGAAATTAACGCGATTTCGAGTGGAGCTATTTTTTCGACATACCAAAAGCTCAGAGTTTAAAACATGTACACGAGTTTTAAAGTAGATGCAAGAGGCATGGATTGACATCCTTAGCCTTTCTGTGGCAAAGATAGCAAAAATAGCTGCTAAGCGAGATGATTAACTATGGAATGGAAGCAATTCTCATAAAGGTAGCCTGCTTTGGATTGAATAAGAAGCACCTGGGAAAGACTATTGCTGAACTCAACCCATATTTCTTGAAATTGAATAAGGAATGCGATATGAATGTGTGTGGATAGGGTGGATAGTATGAATCTTTGGTCTTGGATTGTCCCCATTTCAAACGAAGACTAAAAATGTAGACCTTTATTTACGTAGAACTAATAGTGAGCTTATTTAAATTGATGCCAACTAAATATCTCCTGTAGCTTTTTGCTGATTAAAGATATTGTGCTAGAGAATAAATGATGTTTATATCAATGTTTCTTAGAATGAAAGTTATAAAAAATCAGGATTTCCAGGTTGATTTGAAAAAATTGATGATGGCCTTGGCTTTGTGGGTGATTTCGTGATCTTTCCCGTTATATTCTGCACAATTTTGGTAGATCTGGAAGACGTCACGTTCGAATTATGATTTTTCCTTGTAGGCATTGTAGGTAAGTTTCTTGGTGATGGTGAGAAAGTCCATGGGGTTTTGATACCTCATAATAATCGGAGATGCCGTAGTATTACTCATCGACCGGCTATTGGAAAAATCGCTTCCGTCCTGTTTAAGCAGAGCTTGACCACCTTTAGGGCATCATCTTTCCAGTCCTCTTATTACTCATCCGTTTCGTCGACAAGTTCAAGGTTCTCAACATTTTCCTTAAATATTCATGATCATTAATGAATTCCTCTGCCTAGAGAGTTGATAGTATTTTGGGATTGCAATCATCGTCTAAGAAGGTGAGGTTGTATGTAATGAGCTCTTATTCAGGCTCAGAGATTTTTTAATCTTCTTTGGGGGCTTATACTAGCTTTACGACATTAAATCTCGAATTTTTTTTCGCATAGTATTAGGCAGTGTGACCATCGAAGTCTACTATATTGACTAAGGCTCCCATCTACAGCAAAATTCGCAAATTCCCAGATGCCTTGTTCGGCTGCGTAGAATAAGGGTGTCCTTCCGAACTGATCAATTTCGTTGACGTCGACTGCATAATCAAAATGTACTTTGGATTGGCTGTTTGGTCAAAAAATGCAAGATTTGTTCGTTATTATTTTTGCAGATGGTGAAGAGAACTGATTGTCCATATACATTCTTCTGGTGGATGTTCACTTTTCTCCTGTAGAAGAACTTGAAGAGGTTGTATTTACGGCAGGTACACGAATAATGCAGATAACCATTGCCGTATGAATCTCGAAAATGGAGGTTTGGTGAGTATTTGAGTAGTTATTTGATGTAGGTTAGGGCATAGCTTTCATCGTTGAGCTGCATGGCGAAGTAGATGCATGGCATTCTGGTTCTGCTTTAGAGGCAATTGACTATCTAATGCCCATAGGCATCGAGATAGCGCTTCATTCGACTGAAATTCCTGCGTAGAGGATGCCTTACATTGCTTGGATAGATCTTATGAAGTTGTCGACCAGCATGAAGGAAGCTTTCTACTGTTTCTCGCCGTCAGGTTTTGTTATCATTTGATAATGCAAAAGTGTTTATAAGCGATTCAAATATATGTGTAAACTATCTTTCCAAAATAATTCTCAATTATCTTCAAATAAAAGACAAAAAATCTCAACATTTTGGGTTGGTTTATCATTATTATCCTTGCAATCATCTATAAAAAAAAAATAGCTTTTTATACTGTCCTAATCGATGAGGCATAGCTACTGAATTGGGCGTGGAGTTTTTTTCTCGAATTGATTTAAATTTAATTCTAATCTTAATAATATTAATCATTAGTCTATCTTTCGAAAAAAAGAATAATGAACTCAACAATCTCCGCAATTGGAATTCTGGACGAGGACGAGGGGAAGTTTATAGTGAAAGGTCAGGGTAGTCTTGACTTGGAGGGGTAGGAAATTAACTGTTTTTATTTCAACAGTTTTAGCTAATCTTCTATTACCAACTCACCAAAACCCAAAAGACAGACTCCAAGCTCTAGAGCTTCGTGAGGAAGCTTCTGCATGCCAATTTGGAATTATTCCAAGGACTAATTGACCCCGACCACGACTAATTAATTTTTAGAACTTTCTCAGATAGGGAAGATCTTGTTACCTCTAATTCCATCTTTAAATGGTAACTATGCAACAGGATCAAGGTTACCTTCAAGAAGGACCTTTTCCCAAGGATTCCAGAAAATAAGACCATCCTCTATCTCAAGACTGACCTCCATACTCCTCGCGAAATCAAGTACGACATTTATAAAAAATTTCAAGTTAGGGATGTTCTCGTTAATGAAAAAATATCCAAATATCGGTACACCGGTCTGCAGTAGGCAAGAAGGTCCTGAAGCATTATGAAAGTTTAGATGTCGTTACTCTCGAACCCGGCGTCCACCACGTTTGTCCACTTTTCTCCTTCCAGTTCTTCTACCACGAGATGCAGGAGCTTTACCACAGGTTGGGACCGGAGAGCTTCAACTCCTAATAAGTCTTAGAATACTGCGGGGTATTATCAAAGCAAGTAAAATGGATCAAAAGAATGTACAACCTACTTTAGGGTAAGAGCATTGATAAAATCACCCATTACACCATCTTGTACCTCACTAGTGATTTTTTTCGAGCTGAATAACACAAAAAAATTCTGACCAAATACTTTCATGGAAAAGCCGGGTAGCTTTAGGAAAATAAAGATATTCGAATGACGAGTCTTATGCTAAATTGCTTGATGAAACTGCCTAGCAGTAGGGCTGAATCCATATTCATTGTAGATAAGATGGAGGATGACGGATTTTGGTTTGAAGTTGGGCAGATCGTCAGGATATAAAACTTTTGCTCCGCCACAGAATCTCTCAAGTAAGTGCCTCTGTACAAGCATAAACTCATCATCTATGAGATTGAGCCTTTAACTGCAAAAAACGTTCAAATTTATAACAGTGGGTAAATGGACATAACCATATCATCCTTCCCTACAACGAATACCTCATCGAAGAAATAAAAACCAAAGACCATAATAAAATCATCAAACTAGTCGAACTATCTACTCCAAAGAACTTGTTCTCCGATCTGATTATATGGGTTGGAGATAATTGGAAAGATGCAAGGAAATTGTAGGAAGATTCAGAACTAAATAGAAAGGGATGAACTATGAGGTCATCTTGCTCAAGAATAATAAGGTCTTTAAGAATTGGCTAGCCAAATATTATGCACTCACAGTGCTAAGGAAAGTTTGTATTGTGTTTAGTGGAAAAGACATTGATGAAGCAATCAAGACGATCGAACTTACACGAGCATAACTTGGACCAGAAACTTGGATAATAATGAATACGAAAGCTTTCTCAATAGAAGAATAGTAATTTAATGTGAGGAAGATTAGTGAAGAAAGAATAAGATTTGAAGAAGACTATAAAAGAGTTCGTTTTTTTCTGACATCTTACCTCAGCTACCAAGGCAACATCCAATAAAATTGTGCGCCTTGTTAATGCTTGATTTATTGAGTTTATCTATCACCTATTAGCTTTATTAATAATATCTTCGATTCTTTCAGTCAAAATGCAAAAATTAGTAGCTTATATCATGATTAATCCTATAGTGTATAAAGAAATTCAGATAAAATCGTAAATAAATGATAACTTCCCTAAATTATTCCTTAGTTTGGCTATAAGTTGTTTAACCTTTTTAAGTAAGCTTAATAAAAATGCCTGAATGACATTAAAAGTAGCACAGATACAAAAAGACTAAGCTCATTTGACTGCAGTAAAAACAGTTTAATTGCTTGAAGTCATCCTTGGTATTTTTGAGTTCAATTAGTAAAAATAACTAATATAAAGCCTATGCCGCTTGATTGAATTCACATGATCCAGAGCCTTAATCATACTTGCAATCCTATTATCACTATATCGGAATTACCTTGCATAAAATATAGGGATTAATCGAGTAAATAGGATATATAAATCAATTTTCCATCTCTTGTTCCTAGCTTTCAAGTGGCTATTCCCTCCTTATTCTATGAAATGCAATAATTGAAACTTTTCACCGTGATGATTTCTTCCTTTTTTATGGTGATGGTGGTGGCGGTGCGGTTCATTTTCTTGCCTTTTGTTGGAGGTGAAGTAGTAATCGATTCCAAAGATGCCGGCGATGGCTGCTATGGCGACCAGTGTGTAGAAAATCCAATGATCCAAAAAACCGTCATTACTGCCTCTTGGACCTTGGGAAAACTTCACTTTCTTTCCGGAAACCACTTTAAAGTCGATTGGTTTCTCTTGTAAGAAGGTATTGAGTAGGTGGCCAACGTTTTTTCCAAATTTTTAAGCGATTTCATCTACTTTCTTGCTAGCATAGACATTGGTGATTCTGGGTGCTCTATTTGAGTTCCTGGCCTTCCTGTCATCTTCTCTGGTGGATTTCTTGAAATAATCCTCATCGTCGTCATTCTTGTTCCTATCGAAGAAACTATATCCATATCCACCGCTTTATTTGTGTACTGCGCCATGATGCAAGCCCCTCTTGCCTCTTTTGGAGGGTGAGGCTAGGGTGAAGAGGAAAAGGGCCAGCAGGGCTACGACTAGGTGTTTATTCATGAAATTTTTATAAAGGTAATTATCTTTGAAACTGTTTTAAGATAATGAAACTGTATTTATTTGAAACTGTATTTATTAATTTCTGATTAATCTTCTATTTATTTATATTAGGAACGACCTGCAATGGTGTTTCAAATCCACAATAAGCTTCACCAACCATCAGCTTCCATAAAATAAATAGAAAAATTGGCACTGTTCCAAAATAATTCAATAAAAATAGACCCTGTTCATATTGTTTCATCTAGTTGTCAAAGAAGAAGTCATTTTTATAGAAATCCATCATTTTAACCTTGAACTTTATTTTGTTGTTAAAAATTAAAAATAAATCAGATGTTAATTTTGTAGATTCTTCCTGTGGCTCTATCGGGGTGTACTCCATTTTCCTCGATAAATTTCAAGATCTAATAGTTTTTGTAGGTCTCATTATACTTCCTCTTGGCCACTCTTATCATTTCGTCGTCTTCGGATTGGCCGAAGGGCTTCTTTGATATTATGTAGAAAATGGCAACGATGCAGAACACCACAGCAATACCGATGATTGTATTGGAAAGCCAGTCGTAGGTGAGATCGTGGTTGCTGGTTTGGATGTTGATGGAAGATTTTATTCGCTTGCCTGCCATCACTTTTGGCTCCTATGTCTTTATCCCGAACAACCCATAGAGAAGTGATCCAAGCCTCTACCAAATTAACACCGAACTGCTGCACTTTCTTTCCGGCATACATGTTGGTGCGTTGGTTGTACTTTTTGGTTGGAATTTTGAAGGCTGAATTATCATCGTATGAGGACGATTTGAAAAATCCATCACTATCTCTTTTGCTGGACCTGCCGAATGAGCCAAACCCGTCACTGTCTCTTCTCCTGGAGGCGAATCCTCCTGCTTTTTTGAATTTGTTGGCCGTTTGGGTGAGGTGGAGGAGGAAGAGGAGGGCCAGCAGGATGAATAGTTTCTTCTTCATTATCAAATATTTTATCAATTATCATTTGAAACTGTATTTTATTGCACCTTCGTGCAAGTGGCAGTAATATTCTTGCAAAATTGCTCCTCGGAGTCAAGGTTTTATTATTTTAACCTTAGTAGTGATAATAAGACAGACGTCTTTTATTATTTTGGAAGATATAGTAAAAAATCTAAATTAATTCTCATTAAGGAGGAGAAAATTAGTGAGAATCGCACTCGGCATAATCGATGTATTGACTACAGATGGTTGAACTTTTAAAAATGGTAAAGAAATGCAGTTTTGATAGTAGTGGATCTAATGTCATACATATGTAGCTTAATTCCTTGTGGAGACTATTCTTGGCATATATGTGAAGCATTACTATGATATTAATAACTATATCATTTAGAAGATCACGCTTAGAGGGAGGTTAAGGAATGGTTAAAATAATCCTAAAAATCCAGATAACATTCAAATAGAAACTAAATTGATGGGTTTATTGATGTCAATAGTCAGCATCAACGAAAGCTTACTACAATTTCAAATAAAGCCAGCCTTTTCTTATCCCCTATCATTCCTTTATCAATCTTATATTTTTCCGCTTTCCCAGCATGTCCTATTAGTTATTAATCTGATTAATAATTTGAAAATGAGTCTTAGGGCAGTCCAATAATTCGTCGTCCATATCTAATCTTTCCGCAACATCGACCTCTGGTACCAAGGCGCCTACATGCTGCGAATCCAGCTCTACTTCTAACGCGGAAACCAACAGCCCAAAGAGGTACCTCTCCACCAATACAGCGCATCTACGCACACCCCTTCGCACACACCCAAGAGTACTCCGCAGAACAATAACAGCAGAACGACCCACAGATAATAAAAGAAGCTGCAATCCACTCCAACACATCTTCCTTCCTCAGCAGATGCTTCCTGTTGCGGTACTACGAGGAAGAAGTGCAGCTCAACGATATTGTTCACTTTCGCGTGGAGAGCTAGATTTCGCTGGAAGATCACTAGATCGTGATGGAGGTCGGATTGCTCTTCTTCGACCAGCAGATTAAGAAGGTAGACCCTGATGAGGTCACGTTGGAGAAGGCCAAAACCCCCAAAACCAAAAGATTCATCTTCAGAAATAGCAAAGCTGGAGTGCACCAGTTCCTCCCACTAGTTTTCGATGGACAATATTTTTCCCTAGCCAATATTACCCTGCATTCGCTGTGTCTGGACTACCGTTTTCGTGTATGTCCCCTCCAGCTGTATGAGTTTAGCAGGCTCTCACAGGCAGAGAAGAGAAAACTGCTCGATAAGAATAAAAAGATCCAACCAAAGCAGCCCAACTATGTTTAATCATTATCGCTGGCTTTGAGAATATAGGGGGCTGCCTTGCTACCGGCTGTGGAAGAGATCGTAATACGACGCATGAAACGGGCCTATGAGAGTTTGCTCAAGGAATACCGGCATCTCTTTAGTAGAGCTATCACTGAGTCCCACAAGCAGGCGTTTGGACACATCTTGGTGCATCCCAACCAGCTGAGTCTCTTCGAAGATGATTACTACCCCAAGAGCACGGAGGAGGAGCGGCTATTCAAGCGATACCGCAGCAAGAATTCAAATTAAGTCATAGAAAGCATGCTCAATGAGGCCAACCTCATATCAGGAGAACTGCTCAAACTTTGGCATCATTACCTGGACCTCATACGCATTTCTCCCCGTTTCGCCACTGCACACCTAGAAGACCTCTACCATCAGACCCAGCGAAGGCAGTGGCAGAAACTTAGGAGAGTTTATACGATAAGCCAGTAAGATATAGCGATTGCTCCTGAGGGGATAGATTCAGACCATTAGGAACTAGAAAAAGAATTAATTGCTGAAAGAGCCAAGCTACTGGCCTAGAATAATGTGGTCACTGAGGAGTTTGAGACTAAGAAAAAGAATATCTGCTTGATGATTTAAGATAGCTACTAAAGCTAGAAGAAAATATAACTCACTGAAGAGAGCCAAAAAGTATCTTTGCACTTGGTGGTCCTAGTGCATGGCTTTCAAGGCAACTCCCTCGATATGAAACTAATCAAAAACAACATTTCACTGCTATATCCATAGGTTTCCTTCCTTTGTGCGAGTTCCAACGAATAAATGACAGACACGGACATTATCGAGATGGGGAATCGGCTTGCCAACGAGGTTAAAAACCATATCAACGAGTTTTTCCCTCCTGAATCGTTGGAGCATATCTCATTCATAGGTCACAGTCTTGGCGGGGTTATCATTCGTGCTGCCTTGCCTAGGCTACTTGATCTGAAGCACAAATTCCACACCCTCATCACTTTCTCATCGCCCCACCTAGGATACAAGGTCAATACTTCCTCAGTGATAGAGGCGGGCATTTGGGTGCTCCAGAAATTCAAGAACAGCAACTGCCTCAAACAGCTCACCATGTCTGATAATGCTAACCCCAAGGAGACCTGCCTATACCGCATCAGTAGATTTAAGGACCCAAGCATTTCAAGAACATCTTCCTCTTTAGTTCCAAGCAGGACTCATACGCGCCGTACGAATCAGCGCGAATCTAGATTCATCCGGACTTCATGAATGCAAAAGATCCACTGTAAATCAATCATAATATAGGAAGTAGATTCACTGCGAAATGGTTCGGAATATACTGGAAGAAGTAGATTGTTAGAAACTGCGAAGGATAAGAGTCAACTTCACCATATAGGAGACAAATTTAGATTCAATAATTGGCAGAACAGCACATATCCTTTTCCTGGAGAATAACTAGCTAGTCCAAATGTTCCTCCACACTCATCCTGATCTTTTCAGTTGATTTCTTGTCCCCTATCTTGCCCTTATTGTTATTACTTTTATATGTTTTATTGTGTTATGTCCATCCATATTAGATGGGCATGCAAATTATTCATTATTACATCATGAAGAGGGTGCATTTTGAGATGCGAAACAAGCTGTGCCTGTTCATCATGGGCTTCTAAAACCTTAACATGTACTCCAAGGGCACGTACCTCATCAAAGTGGAAAGCAGGCTGGGAAATTAGAAATGCTCCATTACCAAATCCACCTAAAAATAACAATCCTCCACCCTGGAACATAAGGAACCTCAGTAACAGTACTCCAAGAACTTCATGATCAAATATCAGAGTAAGTCACTTTCTAATTAGACGAAAAAGTGGATCTGAGCTAACTTTTTGTTGTGTAAACTCCCCTTTACAAATACAGCAACTAGACAAACATTCTCATCAGGCTCACTCTTTTTAAGGTGGAGAACGATCATAAGAATCAAGGTAAAATTGAGTATACTCGTTTAGCCTCTTGCTCTTTGATGATCCGCTTCACACTTAACAGCATTTTTTAATATTGCTAGTGTATTTTCCAATAGCCATTCCTATCAAGTCTCTCGGTGCTTGTGTTCAACCAGCCAACGAAGGTGGTGATTGAAACCAAGAGTTACAAGCACTCAAGCAAGGAGGAAATAACTCAGCTGAAGAAGGAGTGAAGAGGTTGAGGTACAATAACTATCTGATGCAAAATAAGTTCAAAAAGATGATCTACAATGACGTCCAATATAGATTCACACTGCCCAAGATGTTCGTCAGTGGGGAGGATTAAATGACTTAAGTGGAATCTAGTGAGGAGAAGTTTCTTAACTATCTCATTCTCTATGAGAATATCGCTTTACACCGGAAATCATGAACTATGAACTCACCTCCATTGCCCAAAAGAACTAATCACTGCATAAGATATTTAAAGATAGTTGCATTAGTGGCACTATATTTATCAGCAAGCTCAAGATGGAAAGCGAAGAGAAAGAAACCAAAAAGTTCAAACAGTATATCACCAAAGAAGAACATAAGCCTAAGTTTTGCTAGTAGTATAAGGCAATCATCAAATAGAAACTGAAAGTGCTTGAAAAGTAAAGTCTGCTGATTAACAGCGAAGAAACCTTGAATAATATCGTTATCAAAAGCTAAAGAGCTAATGAAGAGGAAATCCCTGCCTCGCTACCTACTTACCCATTGTGATTCATTAAGTTTAAAGACTCAAATAAGTGGAAAATGTGAACAATGACGAAAAATAAAATAAGTCTAAGCCAAGTACATATTTCTTTTGGCACATGGGTATCAAGGTTGCTCTGAGGACCTAATCTATATTGCTAATGGTTTGAAGCGCAAGTTCAAAAAGAGCAAATACCTAATCCTTCGTTCATTCCAAAACAAAATGGATCAAAGTTTGGTGGAGATGGGCAAAGTGGCTGTGGAAGAAGTAAACTCCTACCTTAGCACTTTTAAGTTTAATGAAAAAGAGTATCGGATCGTCATGATTGGACATTCAATGGGAGGACTCATCCTGCGGTGCGTGGCTGCCTCGATTAGCCATCCTTAGAATCTTTATGGGTTTATAACAATGGGCACTCCTCATTTGGGCTACCTGCAAGGGATTAAATTTTTCATCAAAGCAGGCATCAGCTTCTTATCTAATATCTCTTCAAGCAACGTCTGCTTATCTGAACTGTCAAGTAAGGACCATAATGACCTCCATGAATGCTTAATCTATCGACTTTCAGTTGATTCCCCACTTTCAGCCTTCAAAAAGATTATTCTTCTCTCCAGCGTGCACGATAAATATGTTTCTTGGCACTCTGCCCGTCTTGAAGATTATAACAAAGACCCTCTCAAACAGCCCAACTTCATCGAGCATGAAATGATAGACAATATCCTCGGAAAGCAGAACAGAATATAGAGAATCGATCGTATCGAAGTTGACTTCAAATCCCTAGAAAAGTATCCACTTTCTTATTCAGCAACATGGACAGGATCATCGGCAGATCATCACACATCAAATTTCTTAATGACCACCAATTCATCGAGCTCTTCATCAATGGCTGCTCCCCTCTATCCTGGACAACTGAGAGTGACCTTCTATACATCTTGATACATCTATATTCTTAGAACTTATCCAAAAGCAATATGAATCAAATGCCCACATTTTTTAGGAATTCATTAAAGCGAATGTCTAATACGTTGAGATGGCTGTTTATTTCTTTGTGGGATGCGATGATCTGGTTGATCTGCCTGCCAATCTGGTATACTCGCCTTCTGCACAACAAGATAGTTTTTGCTACATTTGGCATAGTTTACATTTTTTCCTCAAAGACATGGACCTCTACCATGAGTTTAGTCTTGGAGTCCTCGTGGTGAATTTGGCCTCTTTTTCTATGCCGTTGAAGTCGGTCTGCAATCTTTTGATGTTCTAGATTTCCTCCAAAAGTTGCTTCGACATGCGGCTGGTCTGTTCTGCGATGACTATACGCGTACCTCTATGTGGGAAGATCGCCAAAAAGGGTATTCTCCTTCTCGACATCTAGGCTCTTCTTTGGGGAAGTCATGGATGCACCGTTTTATAATCAGCGATTGAATTACACATCATATCTCTGTCAAAAGATGCGAGAATGAAGCCCAAAAGTGGGGATGAAGAAGAAATAAAAAGGAGATAAATCAATTTGGATAATCCCTAAGGCCTAATCATGAAACTTTAACACTTAAATTAGTTTGACGGGAGGCTTGCGTTAATGGTTGGCGAGGAAGCTCAAGACAGAGAGCTTAAGGTGCTTCTTGAGGGTGGGCTGGGGAGTAGCTGGGAGATCATCTGTTTTTGCTGGGAGATAGAGGCGGTGGCTGTAGTTTCGGATGAGCATTGAAAGATAATTTGGTCCTCGTCTTCTCTGAACTTAATGGGCCTATATGTAAATTGGAATACCTAGCAACGGGGGAGCAAGGTTCAGTGAATTATATTTCAGAGCTCATTCGACTGAATGGCTTATTTAATTTTTATTATTAATCTTCTTATTTATCTCTACTTATAAACTATTTCGCAAAATCGCCCACCACCAGTATCAGCTTAAAACTTCGACAATTCTTGGATTATAAGGAAAGCCAATCCACAAAAATGCGAAACGCAGTAGATAATCAACATTGATAAATATTTTTTCTGGTTGGCCCACGTATTAGTTGCTTTTCTAGATTTTTCTCGTTTAGATATGCTATAGTGTTAAAAATGATGATAGGAGAGTATAGTGATGCATTTTTGATTGGATCAAAAGATAAATGGGAACATGGCCTTTCTGTTTTTGGGATACTTATCTCCGAACTCCTTAAGATATCTTCTGTGCTTTTCCTTTGCCCAAATCGCCATCTGCACGGTCGAAAACACTGTGAAGATGTATGCGGTGTAGTTTCCTGCAAGAATTGAGAAGGTCAGCCACCTAGAGCCTCCCAAAAGTAGTTGGCACAACTGACCAAGCCGAAGCCATATCCGTAAGGAATTTGCCTCTCCTTTGATGCGTTCGTATACTCCTTGTCAGATTTAACCTTTGGTGACCTTCTGAAGTCTCCAAGACCTTGTGGCACTTATAGTTCAAAAACTCAAAAATAGCCCAAAGACTAACCAGCACTGCAGTGTTGCATGTGCACTGTGTTTTCCCGATGGGAAGAAGAAAAGTTCATTGAGTTGAACAGAGCGAAAAGAACCCAATAGTGGAAGCTATTTATAAGGACTCTTTTGAAGGGCATAGACTACCTGCTGAACACATGTACGAACGCTGTCTCATACTCTCTTTTCAAGTAATGGAGCACACCCAACACCAAAGCGACGGTTTGGGTATCAGTATATGACTCTCTTTGCCGAGGAAGTAGAAAAGGGGAAGGATGATAATGGGTCCCAAGTACTCAATATAGAATACCATTTCCCATCGAATTTGCTTACCCAAATTTTTGACAGTGAGGCTGTTGGTCGGGATTTTGGCGATTTTGAGTGGCATTTAATTGTCAGTGAGGACATGTTTGGTTTCACCATCCTTATAGGAGAGCTCTTGCTGGAGCACGGGGATCTTTGTCTGTTTACTGATCTCCTCCTTGATCCATTTAATGGTGTTATTCTCATCAGCAGTGATGGCTAACTGCTTGTCCTTGTAAGTTACGGTCAGGTTAGAGCCATATCTTTTAATCAACTAAATAATATATCAATTTTTATATCCCCTAATGTATACAGCAAAAACAACCAATCCATTCAGTCCGTTAATGTCGAAAAAACCCACAGAACTATTCGATGTTTAAAACTGAGTCTCTCCTCTCTCAGAAAATATCAAGTACTTTGATTGATATATGATAGAGCTACTTCCAAATATAAGCTACTAATGATGATCTCAAGAAAAGTGTGAAGGATCATTTTAACCATGTGCTCACTGTGGATGCGGATAACGATATTTCTGAGTTTTTAAAAATAAAACGAGAAGAAAAAGGATCAAAGAAAAGATTTGTACGATCCACACGGCCAACTCTTACATCGGAGGTGGTTAGTTTGATTGATTCAATCAGCTTTATATTGGATTTTTGATTTTTGATGAAGCATTGATATCATAACTAAAGCGGAACGAACTCAAATGTTCCATCATTATAGAACATTAGGAATAGGCGGGCCACTAGACTGCCTAAAATTGAGGCAACGAATGTGTCTGCCACCCAGTGGCACATATAGTAGACTCGACCAATGCACACTCCTATGTGGAACAGGCCAATCCATAGCGGGTCGAGGCCGAGCTCAAACAAAAAGACAGCAAATAGTGCGCTTTGAATAGCATCTCCACTCGGCATCGCATTGTTCTTCTCTTTCTTTCTGAAGTGATGAGGTTTCTTCACGCTCACATCCAACTCCGGTCGTGACCTAATTTAATTAATCCTAACCTTTTGGCAACCTTTTTGATAAAGGTGGTTATTAGTAGGCACGCCAATGTGCCTAGAGCATAGGTGGCAGTGAACCTAAGATTCTGATAGGAGAAGAGATAGACGTTAAGTATGCCAGCCATATGAGTCCTGGGTGGAAGAATGCAGCAAAGGGGTAGAGTACGACTGTTGATATTAGATGATCCTTTCGATGGATCCACTTGCTGATCTTCTGGTCGATTTTATTAAGTTTTTGTAGCAGGGTCATGGCGAAATTAACTATTTTAAGTCCAATGTTGAAATTAATAGAATAATTCATGAGTATTATGAGCACGCATAAAATATTCCAACAATAATTTAAGGTTTAGGTGTATATTATTTTATGAGCATTAAAATCGGTAAAACCAATAAAGGAAACTTAGAATAAAAAAATAAATTCGGAAAGATTATCTAGTAAAAGGAAGAATAGGAAAATATGGATGAAATTAAGAGAGCTACTTTATCGAAAAATATTACTTCACGTAATTTATTTGGGAAAAAGGAAAAGGCATATAAAAAGTCTTCTCAAGATCTCGAATCATAAGCAAAAAAACAGGACAAACCGCAAGTGAGACAGAGACAAGCAAAATAAGATTAGGATAGTCGATAAAACAGAAATGATAAGAAGAGAATTCAGAATGGTGGCAATAAAAGTCAGAAACATAGAGATTATGAACATAGCGAAGATAGTGACTCGGACGTAACAATCCAATCAAATAAAAGATAGAAATCTGTTTTAATATCAATCAACAAGCAAAATTCCGTTAAAAATGCAAGATTATTTACTCAAAATTAAGAGAAACACCTAACCAAGAACCCTAACAGCAAAGAAACAAAGCCAACTAATAAATACTTATTTTTTAATAAAAATTAACCATAAAATCTAAAAATGCTCAGAAACTCAAGCCAATAGAGAATAATCGACCACGGTAATAAATAAAGATAAGAAGCTGAATAATAGGAATAATTAGCTCATGGACCAGGATGATAAATATGAGCTTCCTCATTATATATACAAAAAACATGCTCATTAGAAAGGGGAAGACAAGATGCTCCGCCTCAAGAATAAGCTTGGTTTCATCTTCGATATGGCAAACAACGAGCAAGATCCATCCGTTAGCTATTACTCGTAAAGCAATTCTAACTTATCAGACTCAGAAGATAGAAGAAAGCATTTGTATAAAGCAAGCAGAATACATCACTATCGGCTCCATCAAGAAAGAAAATAAATCTGAAGAAAAGTAAAAAAGATAAATTAGACCAAAAGCTGAGGCTGTAACGACAAAACCCACACGTAAATAGTAATATACGGCAAAACCAAAACAAAAATAGTAGAAATAACCCAAATTATATAAAAAAAATGAAGTGATAACGAAAGTTAGAAAAATGAAAAACTTTTCAGAAAAAATCACCATAGTAATCTTCAACAAAGTTAACGTGAATGAATAGCCGTAATAAGTAACACCAAAAAGCCCAAAGAGAAAAGAGAATAGTAGAAACATTGAAGCGATAATTCGAAAGCCCTAAATTTCAAATCAAACTGTAGAAAGTTTAAACAGAAAAGCCTATTGTTTAAAAAGAAAAATCCTATGTTGAAAAGAGAAGCCAGTAGTAAGAAAAGCTTCTCCGAAATTCTAATCTAAAATAGTTACTTAAAGCCCTTCTAAGTCCTTAAATATCGAACATAAATTTAGAAAGTAATAGCAACTTTAATCAAGAGCATAATAGCAAACTTAACCAAGAAGATATATAAAAAATCCTCCTGTTAGACATAGGAGGCCGGAAAGCCTCACATTACCGAATAAAACAATGATGATTATCTGGATGAATAGTTAATGAAGATTATCAAAAAGAACGATGAATACCTAGATAGCCAAAGACCCAAACTTGATCGATATGAAATGCCAGCCAGGGAATAAAGCTCAACCCCAAATAGGTTTAGTCAATACTTTCCCAGAAGAAGGCTAAAGACATAAATGAATCAGAGAGAAGATGAAACTAAACTCTTACAGACCGCTAGAAGACATTTTAAGCTTTTAAAACGGAGAGAAATCGACCTTCTTGAAAAAATCAAGTAGTAATATAAAACCAATCCTGGAAAATACCTCGAGATTCATATAATTTAAGAACCAAACCTAAAATAGCGAATACTAAAGATAGATTCTGAATCCCAAATTTTAAAAAGAGGCCAATAACGATGTTAAATTGAATCCGTCAACAAACTCTTATGAAATAAGTAAATTTTTGCCAGTCTTAAGCACCACTACAACAAGATCCAAAATCGATAATGATTCTCAAGTGATCCATTCTCCATTTGCCATGAGTCACAATAGGAAATAATATCAATACTTTAGCAATCCAACCAAAGGATATACACTCAAGGCATTTCGAGACTCATAGAATAACGGAAGATACAGAGCCAAAGAGGTCGATCCTGCATAAATTAATAGAGAAGATATAAGCTAGGTAATAGAGATTACAAGACTCACAACATTCGATAAAGATACGAGAAATTAAGCGGATCGTTTAAAGAATTGGATGATGATTATACTGAATTGATTTAAATTCTTAATTGGTATTGCTTATAATGCACAAGATAAAAAATCGAAACAGTAATGAGTTTTCTAAGGACATCAGCAAGCGAGCCTTCTGTTTATATCTGCAAGTTTTAATGCTTTGTTAATCAAGCCAACGTAGAGATGAAATTTCCATGCTCCTATTTCATCCAGTGGAGGACAGCCAACTCCAAATCTATCTCGAAAACTTAGTTGTGCCAACCTCAGAAAAATAGTGTCGTTTTTCAAGAGAAGATAAGGTTGAGTTTGGAGATGGTTTACGATAATGCTAAATAATAATTTTTAAAGAGATAGACCATTGTAGAACTTTTCTTGATCAGCAAAAGTAGGCCTGACCAGGTAAAAATCGTGGGAAGGATCAATATGACGTGTCTAAGGTAATCAACTGCGGAATGTATTCCTAGCCGACCATTTTTCAACTCAGTTTTAGTTCTATTTAGGGTACGTTGATTATGCAATTTAAAACTATCGAGCAAAATCTTACCTCCATGAGCATTCAGAACCTAGATCGAAGCTCATTCGCAGAGTATGTTGCCAGAAACGACTTCAAATCCCAAAATAAGTATGAATCGATAGTTTTATCAAAGTATCAGAATAAAGGACATTAAAAGAATTCACTGGAAAGGACTTCAATAAGTGACGCCAAGATGTCAATCAAGCATGAAAATAATAAATAAAACCAAAAGGGCAAATTTTGAATGACAGTATGTTTCATAGTAAAGATATTGAGAATGGGAGCCAGTTAAAAAGAAGCAATTTTAGATTATAAAGCAACTCTAAAATCAGTAATCAGGAAATATAGGAAAACAATCAAACATTTTCCAAGATTACTAGTGAAAATGAGTTAAAGTCTCAGCATTGGATTGCTAAATAGTATAAATAGTAGGAGTAGAAGGTCAAGCTCAATAAATAGATAAGATAACTCAAATAGACATTGATTTGCAAGGATAATGAAATAGCTGTTCTAAATAACTAAAGTATCAAGTATAATTTGGAGAGTTGCAGATACAGGTAGGCTGCCAACCTAAAAGATCAATAAATAATCACAATAAAAGGCAATATAAACTAGCTTTAGGTCTAGGCAGAGCGTTTGAAGTCCTAAGTAAGGTAGTTGAAGAATATAAACTTTAAGCATTCTCAACTCAACGAGCAAATGGCTCATAGATGAGGGTTCTCACCCAGTAAATCATCAAAAGCAAAGACATCATTGCCAATTTGACCAGATAGCTTAAAGAGGTAAGTTCCTATAACAACTAACTGAAAAAGGAGGCAATTGAATTATCTAAGCTGAATGACTAGCTTAAATAGAAGTATTCGGAAATGAAAGGGCAGGAGTTCCAAATGTAGAAATTACGAGACCAGCTAAAATGCTAAATCATTAAGAATGAAAAAATGCAGCACTTCAAAAATCGAGGAGATAGTCTCTAACTGCAAAACATGCTTCTGGCATAGAGACTTAAGTAATAAGAAAAGATAGTTGCATCGTATGAGCTGAAATTTACCAATCTTGAACAACTGGTCGTCAAATTAGAAAAGCCAATGAGCAATGTAACGAGAGAGTTAGATAGTCGGAAGAGATATAGTTGTAGATGAAAAACAAACTGGAATAGCTGGAGATATAAAATAAAATATGGCCACTTCCCTTCAGAACTAAAGAGAGAGCTCGAAAGTCTAATCAGTCTAACAGTAATTAAAGAAGTAGGTCTAATTGATGAACTCATAACTGCTGGCATATTAGCAATAAATGAGTGAAGTCAAGGCTGAACTGTAAAAAATGAAGGAGACAATATACAAAAATGCAACTTTATAAAAGGAAAGGGAGGAATTATTGAAAAAAATTGAATCATATGAAGAATCAATTTCTAATTTGAACGATAATCTGGAACATGAAATCAATAACAATCACTAATTAAACTAAAGGATAATTTCATACAGTGAAAAAGAAGCAACTCTTAAATGGCAACTAGACCTTTTGGAACAGTAATCAAAGTAAATAATGCACTCATATAGAGAAAAAGAAGCTAACTAGCATAAACTCATCTAAACAATCCAATAATTACAAGATAAATTAATATAAGTCGAAACAATATCAGCTGAATACCAAGAATAAGAGGAGATAATATCTTAGGATTTGAAGCAAAGAGAATAGCTCCTCAAAAAACGTCAATAGATCATATAGAATAGGTCCACTTTAATCAAAAGCGCTAGCCAAGCAGAATTGCATCATAAATAACTAAAGACTGATATAAGCAACTTAATTATGAAGCGGAAATAAAGCAAAGAAAGGCTTCACAATTTCATCAGGGAATTAACTTAGCAAATCAACAGAATAACCATCAATAGACACCTGAAAATCATAATAAATGATAATGATGATGTATAAATATGATTTTGATATTGAGAACTAAACGAAAAAAACCCTCTAAGGGAAAAATCTCTTTTGTATTAGCTGAAATTCGCCTTTACCCTTTCCTAGCGATTTTTTAGGTTTCTACGTAGCTGAATTATATTTATTCAGTCATGTAGTTCTTATCTACTCTCTACTTCGGCTTCCCTAATTGTGCACTGACTATTAGGTTAAATGTTTCTTCATCCGCACTCGCCAAGTAGTTAAAAAGTTAATTATCACATACTTCGGGGAAAAGAACTCCTTATCATTTAGCTCTGCAGCTTTTGGCAAAACTTTCTCGATCTTGCACTTTATTATCTGAAACTTTTGGAATGTAGTCTGCATAGGCATAGACTATTGTCTCCTCTAGCATGCTGAAGCTCTGGATGACTCCGTCAAGATACACATCGAAGAGGAGAGGACTTATAATTGAGCCTTGTGAAGTCCGTTTGGTTTTTCAATTTTAATTCTATTATACCATGTCCTACTGTTTGTCAGATAAATCTCCAAAGTTGAAGATCTTCACCATCCCAGAAATTCAGTCGCTTTAGGGACTAGTGAAGCAACCAAAGGTTAACCGTGTCGATAGGTCAATTTGGATGACATACAATTTTTCATTTCTGTTGTATCTTCCAATTTTATACCTAAAAAACTAAACTCATGGGAGTTTCGCAACCGATCTCAGGCAAAAAGTCAAATTGGTTTCTCAAATTTGAGGTTGCCCATCTTTTAATCTTTCGGAACAAATATGCTTCCAGAACATTTTGGAACAGATCCTGGTCGGGCTGTATTACCTGTGCAGTGACGTCTCAGGGTGAGCCTTGTTGAGTAATATTAACCTACCCGCCTATGAGGCAATTGATTGCTACTCCAATCTTCCAAAAATCTGGAGAGAAACAAGATCCTTAACAAAAGAGTTATTAAGTAAAACGTAGAGATATTGCTTGAGCTCGACAACAGATCAAACTTATGCTGAACCGTCTCTAAAGATTAAAATTTTCAATCAATAAGCATGGCAGTCTAAAAGATACAAGCTTAGACGAGACTAAGGAAATAATTAAGACCTGCTAATAGACAGCATTGGATCTAATCACTCTATCATTCTCCTCAGCGAAAGCTTATACTGATTTTCATTATTTATTCGTAAAATTAAATATTAGCATTCATTTATAACTAACATAATTAAGATGATTAACTTCCTCAACACTCTCTCCCACAAGGAAAGAGATTACTATGCTAAAATTACACATATAGTCGGACTCAACCAAATACTCCAAATCAATCCATCCAAGAACAATTAGCAATTCAATCAAGAAGAAATGTTTGATCTTTGCAGGTTCAATGATACATCATAATTCTCACCAAACATCCGAACTCAAATATCAAATTACTCTGAGCTTAATACTGGCAACACTTGCCTGCACATCGCTTCAGAATACGGAAACATTAACATGATAAAGTATATCCTCAAGAATAAGCTAATCGATGCAAACACCATAAACAACAGTAAGGACAATCCTCTCTTTCACACACTGAGGCACTCCAATCACGAAAATTTTGAAAAGAGCACTTTGCTCCTCTCCAGTAATTGAGATCATAATAAGAGCACACTAACCTGGCCTAAAAAGATAAAGAAGATAAATACGCCTATGAGATAGACCTTCCCACCTTCACCAAATCACGAGTCAGAGTCTTGGAAGTGCTGCGATAGGAATTTTATGCAAGATTGAATTAAAAATGATAATAGATCATCAATCCCATATCTTATACGAAATACTTCCTTTCTCCACATCGATAAGGCCGGTCATCAAGGTCAGGTTGTTGAAGTTTGGCGCTTCAGATAAAATACTCCAAATGTTTTAAGGAGTCAGGACGGAGTTGGCATCGATTTTGCTGATTAGTTTTGTCCTTGCTGCAGTACTGCGATGGTCTGGGTCTGGTTGGTCGAAATCATGATTGGTCTGAATGATAAAATTGACATCTCTTTCTGATTCCGCTTCCCGGATAAGATGCGAGCCGACTCCTCTATTCTTCTCCATGACATAGCTGCCTCCTTCCTTAGAAATCACTGTCCAGTATACTGCCGTGCAGGTATTGTGGTTGTTTAAATATTTGATGAAATCTTCCACAGTTCCCTCGCACTATTTTAGAGCTCTCATGAGGGCATAAGGACTGGTCTCGCATTTCTACGAGATAATCTTTAACAATGTCTTATGCAGTCCTCCCTAGACTCTCTCATTCAGTGTGGCTGCATATTGGTAAGGACTATGCTCTGTAGCTCTTTTCAGAGCCGTATGAGTGCCAATCAGACCGGCGTGTCCCAGAGTCTCAAATACCACCTCTCCTCTTCTTTTGTACTTCAGATGCACCGAATTGTTAGCAAGGTACTCCTGATAGCCATAATCGAGGTTTCTTCCAAGGAGGCGAACATTCTCATAGGAAACTGTGATGGCGGTACAAAAATCAGTTGCTGCTCCCAGTTCGTACATATAGTTGAAGACAATGACATCGCTTAGAGGCAGAGAGGCTCCCTTGGCGATCGACTAACACTCCTAATAAAACTCATTTCCGACTCTTCTCCGAAGAAGGTGCGGAGTGAACGTTTGGAGGTGAGCAACAGCAGCAAAGGAAAGTTTATATTTTTCAACTCCCTTCTTTAGGTATGAAATAAATTGGGAAATGGATTACTTTTTAATTCTCGCCAGCTCAGTATATCTTTCACTTGCCGGCAGGTCCAAGTCTATCTAGTAGACTTGGCTAAGAGTAGCTATGGCTAAGAGGGTGATAAGGATAAGCTGTCTTCCGTTGACCATAATTAATTATGAACAATCATAATTCTCCATTAATTTTCAACATAACTCTGTCAGAAATTTCAAAATTGTCAGCAAAGCTAAAGTTTTAGGGAATATTCATGTTGAATTAAGACTATGCGAATTAAATTGATGTTGAAAGCAATTTAAGACGGATCAAAGGCCTTTAAGCTCATCCAAAAACTTATCATTTTCGGCCTTATACTTCTGCTATTCTTTCTTCACCTGCTCCATTAATTTATTCTTCTCCTCAAGGGCAATCTCTTGCTGAAGGGCCTCTTTCATCTCTTCGACCATTCCATCGGTCTGTGTTTCGTTGGTGTTCATGATTTCGGTGATCATCTTGCCATTAATCATCATTTCATCCATTTTGTTGTTGAAGACCTCCATCTGGTTGGCCATAGTGGCTGCGTCGAAGTTGCCCATCTGCTGGGTGGCGGCCTGGGTCAATGCCGAAAAGGCATTAATATATGCCTCGTTGTTTCTCATCGATTTTATTTGCCCGCACATGAACTCCATCTTCATTGCAGTTCGTTCGCAGTTTTGGGCTAAATTGAAAAAAAGTTTACCTTCTTTTGTTTTGGCAGCTGCACTCATAAGATACATCTTAGCAGCTTCCTCATTGTTCTTCTTCAAAACCTCCTTGGCTTTTTTCTGGTAGGTAGCTGCCTCCTTTTCGGCTTTCTTGGCAGCTCGGCCCAGTGCCTTGGATTGCAGCTTCATCTCGATAATACTGTCCTCGAGGGTAGGTTTGTGGACTGGTTTCTGTTGTTAGTTTCCCATAGATTATATGAGCAAATATTATAGCTTGCACTTACAGGTTTTGGAGATGATAGGAGTAGGATGATGGATAATATTATGATCAAAATCAGGCATTGCTTTTTCGTGAGATTTTCCCCACGTCTCGTTTTTGACTTCCACTGATGGAAAATTGTGAAAAACTGGAGCTATTACTCACAACATCGTCCTCGTCTTCATCGAGATTGAATTTGTCACTGGCGCGCTCGCTGGGACGATATTGGATGTTTAGGCCTTGGCTGCTGTTCTTGCTATGCGACTCCAGTTTCTGCAGCTGGTCTCCTTGGCTGACCTACAATTTGCTGCTCACTTCCTTCTTAGATCGTTAAAATTATTTCTTAGATGATGGTTTTTGACTGCTGCTGGCAGGGTTAGAGGCCTTAAAACTGGAATGATAGTGTTGATTGTATGTATTTTACTCATAACTTGGCCTATTGCTCTTTTCGACATGAACCTATTCTCTTTCTGGCTACTAGCTGATGCTACTTTCCTCCATCTAGTTCTCATCACTGTATTCGTATTTTTGGAATCCCTATTTGAATGATTGTTCGCGTCGGCGTTGATGGTACCTGATCCTATCCTTATCCAGCAAGCTTTTGATTTTACTTGTGGCCTTGCGATGGTCGCTCACTGATCGGGTGACTCTGTGGTCCTCCTCGAAATCTTATCTGTCCTCTTTAAGCTTTACCTGCTCCTCTTTGTTGATCTCCTCTTGATAGATGTGCTTTTTGTATTCTTGAGAACGGCGCTTAGTGGGGTGGTGAATTTAAGTGAGAATTTAAGGAGGGAAAGTAAGAGCGGATCTGGCTTAAGTGTCATCCAAGTGGTGCCTAGAAACAACGTGGTTTGCCTGTTTAGTCTTTGAGAAAGGATTTACTGTTTTTTCTTATCTCTGCTTTTGTGGGACATAGTTTGCACTTGTTTCTCTCACAGGTGGCTCATAATACGACCCATTATCTCTTGGAGGCTGAAAGGAAAAGGCATTAACACTGTTATCTTCAGTTTGATATTGATGGTGATTGCTATGGGTATCCCTCTGTTGTTCGAGTACCCTACGCTCATTGTTAGGATGCATGCAACTGCAGCAATGATGGCACTGATGTCTAACCATCTGGTTCAGCTCCATCAAATTTTCCTTTATACGATCAATCTCATTGACAAGGTTGTTAGGACGTGGCTGGTTTTATTTGCAGCAGTGGGATTGGATTGATTGCAGGCCTACCTTTACGATCTGTTTGATGGTGGAGAAGTGGTCGACCTTCGGCACTTTGGCAAGGTAGGCGGATAGCTCTGGAATTTAACTGATTAGTTTTTACATATATATTATTCAAACGGGGGTTGGGGTTGGGGTTGGGTTGGGGTTGGGGTTGGGGTTGGGTTGGGTTGGGGTTGGGGTTGGGGTTGGGGTTGGGGTTGG
>NW_022204681.1:0-14534 GCF_008831285.2 Nymphaea colorata | reverse complement strand
ATCAAGAAAGAACGAACTCACATCAAAAGCGTTACTAATCTTCTCTATAAAAGCCTTAAAAAAGAGTTATTAATCTCAATCTATATCATCAGCCATAAACATCGGCCAGAATAGAATCGGATATAGAGGGTGCAAATATATATCAGCATTCGAAATGGCCAAATTGGATAGTTTAAAAATTGGTAGCCGCATATTGATAAAGGAAAAAATGGGATTGGGAATGTTGGAGCCATGCGTTTGGCAAACGCTTAACGTAAAAGCTTAAGGTCAATCTTTTTGCTAGTGCTGCTCATAGCAAATAGCAACAATTTGAGCGTAGGAACGATGGAAAAATTAATGAAAAATGACTGGAAAGCTACTTCTATCATTTCTTTCGTACCTTTTGATTGATAAAGAAATTAATCAACTAACGGCTGAGGAAATGAATGCTTTGGTGCTACTAAACAAAAGATAACTGAGCATTCGCCTTTTGCAACAAAGCCACAGCAAAAATTTAGCACAACTATTGCTTCAGCTACTTCCGTATCTTTTTAACTATTCGTAATGCTTACAACAAATTGTTGACCTTCAAGAGCACAAGAATAAGGTCAGGAGAATATTGTAAGCCAAATTAGTGGAACACTGATCGATTATCATCAATATCAGCTTGTTTGATTTGGCTGTGGGCGAATTGGAGAGTATTTTCCCATTTTTCTCATCAATTAATCATCTTTTTCATACAAAAAAGAATTATTTAAATCCTTTTTTAGCAATAAATACTTACAAAAAAGCACATGAATCCCATTTCGTGCTTTTTAATATTATTATTTTATTAAAAGCCAATAGAGGAGCTTAATATATATATTTTTTGAGTATAAAAACCCTCGTCTGACCAAAATTAAATTTAATAAAAATAGTAGGAGTCCTTTTTATTGCATCTATTCATAATTACCGATTGTCCGAAGCTTATTTTAGACTTTTAAGATGACTAAGCGTATGAATTGAGTGTTCATACAGAAATCGTAATATATAATTTTATAAATTAAAGTTTGATAAAAGCCAATAAAAAGCGTAAGAATAATGGAAAATAGTTGTTGTATGATAAAAAGGCTTTCTGCACTTTATGAGCCCTAAATTTGCAACTTTGATGAAAGTTTTTTTAACATGGAAAATAGGATTGATTCACGTTAAAAGCTGGAAATATTATTCTAAGGATGATGAAAATGGATTTGATTTGGGAAATTCAAACCGTAATTAAGAAGCCAACAGAATTTTTAATTAATGTGATTTTATAAAATCGTTTGCTTTGTTGCCATGCTATTAATGATAAATAAAAAGCAATTATTCATAAAAAAGTTTTCCATACATATAAATCTCAACAGAATAATCACTTTATGATAAGATTATGGCAGATTTATTAATAACAATAAATGGCCCCGAAAAAGCACATAACCTTATTGCTTGCCGTAGATAAAGGCCATAGAATAGAAAACCTCGGCAGAAATGTGAGCATTATGGTCCACTATTAAAATAGATATGAAAAAGTTCTTATACACTTATAACTAACTTATATACTAATTGCTATTAAACCTAATTCTGTTTTATTGGTCTGGAAAATGATGCCTATGCATATTTATTAGTCTAACGAAGTATAGGGTAAGGTGTATGTGAAGAGAACTGACTAATGAGTGAATTATTTTGTTATTAAAGCTTATCTGTTGACAGCGGGACCATCGATATAGTGACTCTCCATCTTCTCAAATTTATGCGGATAGTTGACAAACATTACTATACTTTTTGAACCAATTGGCCCGTCTTCTCTAAACTTGAGGAAGCAATTAGACTCCTCTCTCAGAAAGCGTCCAAAAGTTAAAAATGGAATTGAAATGTGGTAAATAAAAAGGACAACTAATAAATTCATAGAGCAACTGTTTATATCGAAAAAAGATTTATCTCAAAGCCTTCTAATATAATCTGACAGATAGCTTTAATCTTTGGAAAACATGATAATTCGACTAAAATTGAAAGAGGGTTCTTTAAACATAAAAATATACAATAGGCCTAATTTTGGGTGAAGCATGCAAGGACATAGGTTTTCCATGCACCGTCCTTTTAAATTAGTTAGAAAATTTATTTATTGTTGAGTTCCTGTGGCGCATGACGATTAACTCTTATCTATATTTAATTATTGATTAAACTTATATTTAAAAAAGCTCATTTGAAAGTACAAAGAATGTAAGATCACCGTTTTTTTTTGCTGCAAAGGATATTACAAGACTGGAAATGGGTTCAAAATGATCGATTTTCGGTGATTTATGCTGGCATAAAATGCATGATTTTGGCGATATATGCATCTTTATAAATGGGTTTTGGGCAGGTAGAACAAACTTGATTTAGTCCAGCCAGCCAGAAACTAGATCAGTAAGGAGATAACATGATTAGCTTTTCCGAGGCTTTGGCCATCATATATAATCATTAGGGCCATGCTTAACTGCATAAAGTCCATAAAAACAAAGAATAAATCAAAAAGGAAGAAGATCAACTTTAAAATGTCGAGCCAACTCTTTACTCCCGAGGACAGCATACGATAATTATTTTTTGAGCATGTTTCGCACCCACTACTTATTTCTTGCTTTATTATATTTAAAATAAGCAAGAATAGGAGTTACGCCATCCTCCAGATCCATATCTGGCATCCTCAAAAGTTAATAGAAAGCAAGAGACGCTTAGGAAATCAATAATAACTGTTTTTGATAGAAAATAATAAAAAAAAAATGAGTTATACTCACTTTTTTTCATGCCAAAAAGAGGCTTTTCTGGAGCGCTCATATAAAATAATGGAGGAAAAACGTCAAAACCTCTAAAATAAGTCTCATTTATCCTTGTTTTAATGTGCTTTTTTAACTTGATCGTTTAAGTGCTGGCTTATCGCTTTGATTTTTATAATTAAATATTGAGATGTTGTTGATGAGAAGAAATCACCAGATCATCTGGCTGGTGTTCCTATCACTAATGGTCGCCAGAACATACTAAGCGTGCGATTTGACTTGCTATTCCTGCTCAGGAAGTGCATGTTCTGAATGCTTATCTACGTACTATCTGACACAGCAATCTACATGTTTATCATGTCTCCGTATTGCTATTCTTGCAATAAAGATGGCTGCACGGCTTGTTATTCCTCATACGTTTATCTGGACCAAGGAGTATGCAAGCCTTGCATAGAAAACTGCTATTCCTGCAAAGATGGCAAAACTTGTGATAAATGTGTTAATGGAACCTATGTTTATCAAACAGGAGTGTGCAAATCTTGCACGTTAAATTGTCTTACCTGCCAGGATGGAACTTCTTGTTCAACTTGTATCCCTGGATATTAGGCGGGCCCAACTGGATGCCTTCCTTGCAGTTTAAACTGCAAAATATGTTCAAATGGAGTCTGTAGCTCATGTATGGTAGGCTATTTCAAAGATCAAGAGGGAAAATGTAAGCCCTGCGTGAAAAATTGCAATTTTTGCTAAAATTAAGCCAGCTGCTCCTATTGTGCTCAAAGTTTTTATTTAAACTCAACAGAATGTAAACCTTGCAGTCAAAATTGCTTTAGTTGCCAAAGCTAAACATGCACTACCTGCAATAATGGTTTCTACCGGTCTTCAGAAGTATGTAAAGCTTGTTACACTCAAACTGTAGGCTTTGCAGCAACGGAAACTGCACAATCTGTATTGACGGCTTTTATCTTGCTGCCGGTATGTGCAAATCTTGCGTTCCTAATTGTTAAACGTGCTTTGAAGATACTTTGTGCCGAACATGCTTAACTGGTTTTTACAGAAGCCAAACAGGATGTTCACCATGTCCATCAAAATGTTCCTCATGTGTAGGCCCAACCGCCTGCATTTCATGCTAAAAAGGCTACTATGCAGATTCTACTGTCGGATGCAAGCCATGCATGGCGAATTGTTATAGCTGCAAAGTTAAAGATCACTGCCAATAATGCTAAAGTGGCTACTCTTTGATTCAGGAGCATGTAAGCTTTGCTCTAACGGCTACTATGTTAGTTCATCAGGATGCAAATCTTGTCCTACTAATTGCCTTACTGCTCAGATGCATCAAATTGCACTTCCTGCACTAATGGTTTCTACTTAAGGATTGGATAATGCCTAAATTGTCCTAAAGAATGTCTATCCTGCAAAAACTAAAGCTCATGCACCATTTGCCGAGGAGGATATTTCCTTAATTCAGAATCATGTTCAGCCTGCTCTATTTCCAACTGTGCAACATGTTCCTCAGCTACTTAATGCACAGCTTGCAATTCCTACTATTAGCTCAGAGCAGGCTAATGCATCATTTCTCAATCTCACTTCCTAGAGGGAAGCTGGCAAGGAATGGGATAATTCACAGAAGACAACCTCACGAATATCTGGGATGCTATTGACAGTAATTTCCCAACTTACGTCTCAGGCAGTAAGGCGGATTTGGCTGGCTTCTCTACTTCCCTTTCCAAAGCTTACAACGATCTCTGGGATCCTGCCTGGAACGTCTTCGTGTTCGAACTCTCCGACCCTTTCCTGAACGCTATCGTGGTGGGCTATGCATTCCGCACCACTGGATGTGGTTCAACAACTACAAGTATATCGGCCGCTCCTTCTCCTTCGTCATCTGGAAGGACTACAACTGCAAGACCTGGAACACCATCGACGACCCACAACTACAGACATCCTTTACGTCCACAGACTTAAACTATCTAATTTACCAAACTTACTAAGCTGCTTTTACCAGCCTTACCAAACCCGATTCTCTTCTCGCTGAGAATCCTTATGACGACATCTGGAACACCCACTTCCTTATTTCCGATAAGATGAATGCGAAGGACCCAGCATCGCGTACACCATCGTGGCAGTCCAGGACAAGTATTCGCATTGGAATCATCAGTATCGATGAACGGCCGCTTCTGTTCGGACGGAGGAGTCGACAGTTTCGTGTTTATGAAGTTGGCTGATCTGAAGGGACTCCAGGGAGCAAAGGGAAACCACAAATTCATCATCATCAAACCAGGTCATCCTGATTACCATCCATCAATCACCCATTATCAAATACATATCAAATACTATCAATGCTAGGATGAGCATAATAAATTTACACTTTTCCGAGATAGTGGATCAAATTCAGCATTTTTTTTTCTTTAATTAGTTATCCGCTCTAAGATATTCACGAGATCTGAAAGGCTTAACCTTAATCACATGCATCTCCGCACTATCTCACACTTAAATGGAGATTTGGCAGGGTATGTTTCCTTCTAGGTTATTGGCCTCATTCCTAATCAAATATGAGGAGGCTATGAGTCTCTACTGCCTAATAGGCATACAAATTTAAGAGAGGGAAAATGATAAATGAAAAATATAAATAATGTTATGCGTAAAGCCATTGTTAGTATCAAAAAGTGATTTATCTGAAACTCTTCTAGTATAATCTGTCGTTAAACTTTAATCGATGGAAACATAATACTTAAACTAAAATTTTAAACAGGGTCCTTTCTAAGAATAAATTTAAAATAGGCCCTGGCTGTGCTAAAAATTCAAAAGAGTATCGATTTGTGTGTAAAATAAGCTTTTTTAAATCAATTCATAACTTTTTTCTTCGAATATCGGGAACTCATTTAATGAATAAGCTTTTATAATTATCTCAATTTTGGAAGAAAAAAAAAAATAAAGATGTAGAATAGTTAAATAATATTTTTTTATCAATCAGAGAGGTTTGAAGGCTTAAATGCTTATCAAATGATCTATTTTTGAAGAAATTTTACTAATAAAGAAATGTATAATGGTGGCGAAATAAGTTGTCTGAATAATCTTATGAAGGATAGGTTCAGATCCTCACAGCCTGGACATTTCGAAAATATATTTCTAAGTGATACTTGTTTATGGCTTGATTATTTTTCATTATTTTTTGTTAAGGCATCAGTAAGGATTTATCGCAAGATAAATGGAAAAGAAGGGATCATTTATGCTAGTCCATCAAGAGAGCTCCCTTATCCAATAACTCTATCTTATAAAAATAACTTGTGGACTCATTTTAATTTTTACTTCTTGTTATACCCCAAATAAATGGAAAAATAAAGTCCCGACCATCCTCAAATGATTATCAGGTTGCCCCATAATTGACTGCAAACCAAGAGCCATCTTGACAATGGGAAATAACTACTTTCAAGCGAAAAATATAATAAAATTTGTCTGGAGTTATAACCCCTATTAACTTTTAATGCTAATGAATCCTTTTTTAGTATAATCAAAGTAAATAACCACAAAGATCATCATGCCACTCAAGAAAAAACTTAAATAATCCAAAAAATTGAAACTTTATTTAATGTGATTGCATTAATGCTGGTTTACTGCCTTAAATTATATAATCAATTCTAAGATATGTTGTTGATGAAGAAAAATCACCAAATCATCTGGCTGGTAGTCCTATGCATCCTGGTCAACAGAACATACCAAGTTTGTGATATTAATTGCTTTCATGCTCATCTAACACCTGTATCAAATGCAAAAGCTCTTACTATCTGACTGCACAAGCAACATGCTAATCATGCATGCCATATTGCACCTCTTGCACAACAAAAGATATTTGCTAAACATGCTAGAGCAATGGCTACTATTTAGACTCAGGACAATGCAAAAATTGCGCGCCTAACTGCAATTCTTGCACAGATGGAGTTGCTTGCAGTTAATGCACTCCTGGATACTATGCTACCTCAACAGGATGCTTCCCTTGCATGGTCAATTGCGACACCTGCTCAACTGGAACACCTGTGACACTTGCTTGATCGGATTTTACCGTTCCTCAAGTATGTGTAGGCCCTGTGGTGCGAATTGCCTCAGCTGTACAAGCGAAACCAGCTGCACTACATGTGATACTGGCTACTTCAACACTCCAAATGGATGCTAGGCTTGCAGTTCAGGTTGCGCTGCGTGTAAGATGAAACTAAATGTGACGCTGTGTTGGTAAATACTATTCGACCAATAATGAGTGCAAGCCTTGTTTCTCAGACTGCAACGCTTGCTCAAGTGGGACCACCTGCAATCAATGCAAAATTGGATATACAAGCGAGGGCTCAAAGTGTAGCCTTTGTTCTATTTAAAATTGTGCCTATTGTCTAGTGGCCAATGTTGGGGCTGCCTTGATGGTTACTAGCTGAAGGCAAATGCCTGCAAAGCTTGCAGCATCTTAAATTGTAACTTTTGCAGGGCAGTACTTGCATAACTTGCAAAGAGGCCTTTTATCTTGAATCAACTCAAACTTCTTGCAAATCTTGCCCAATAACTGCCAATCATGCAGCGATGGCACATCATGCTCGCAATGCTACGATAGATATTACATAGGCAAGTAAGGTTGCTAGCCGTGCTCATCAAATTGCAATCTTTGCAGAAACTCAACCAGCTGTATCCAATGCAAGGTTGGCTACTATGCAGACTCCGGAATCGGGTGCAGCAAATGCGTCACCAATTGTTATTCCTGCAAGACTAAGGATTTCTGCACATCATGCTAAAAAGGCTACTATCTGGAGTCAGGATCATGCAAGCCTTGCACCTCTGGCTGTGCTACCTGCAAGAATGGACAAGTTGCGTCACATGCTTAAATGGCTACACCAAAGCTCCAAATGGATGTATTACATGTCCTAGTGGGTATTACTCTGATGCTAGTGGATGCAAACTTGTTCATCCTTTTGCTCCGCTTGTACAAGTGGGACAGTATGCAGCTCCTGCTATAGTGGTTACTACCTGGCCTCAGGAAAATGTTCGCCTTGCGCTTCTGGCTGCGCTGTCTGTTCGAGCAGTGCAGGCTGTACTTCATGCTTCAATGGTTACTACCAAAGTCCTTCTGGATGCCAGCCCAACTCCGAAAACTGCCAAATGGGCGTAGATGAAAAGACTTGTCGGCTATGCAACGATGGATATTACGCTCATCCGCTTGGATCATGCAATACTTGCTCTTAGAGCTGTAGGACCTGCTCAGCTGGCTCGAGTTTAATTGTACTTCTTGCGCTTTTGGCTTCTACTTACACGATGGCAACTAATGCAGGGACTGTCCAAACAAATGCCTGGTTTGCAGTGATCCCAGCACTTGCACTACTTGTGCAAGCGGATATTATCTTAATTCCGGATCATGCTCTGCCTGCTCTATTTCCAACTGTGCGACATGTTCCTCAGCCACCACATGCACTTCTTGCATTCCTTATTACTAGCTACAATCAGGCCAGTGCTTCTCTTCGTATTCTCGCTTCCTTGATGGAAGTTGGCAAGGATGGGATAATTCACACAAGACAATCTCACGAAGATTTGGGATGCTATTGACAGTAATTTCCCAACTTACGTCTCAGGCAGTAAGGCAGATTGGCTGGCTTCTCACTTCCCTTTCCAAGAGGTACAATGAACTTGGGATCCCGCCTGGAACGTCTTCGTTTTGAACTCTCCGACCCTTTCCTGAACGCTATCGTGGTGGGCTATGCTTCCGACACTGGATGTGGTTCAACAACTACAAGTATATCGGCCGCTCCTTCTCCTTCGTCATCTGGAAGGACTACAACTGCAGATCTGGAACACGTCGACGACTCCCAAGTATCGAGCTCCTTTTCTTCCTTGACCAAAACTATCCGATTTACCACACCTACTTAGCTGCTTTTGGCCTCCTCACTAAACCTCTTCTCTTCTCGCTGAGAATCCCTACGACGACATCTGGAACACCCACTTCCTCATCTCGATAGATGAATGCGAAGGACCCCAGCATCGCCTATACCATCGTGGCAGTCCAGGACAAGTATTCATCATTGGAATCATCAGTATCGATGAACGGGCGTTTCTGTTCGGACGGAGGAGTCGACAGTTTCGTGTTTCTGAAGTTGGCTGATCTGAAGGGACTCCAGGGAGCGAAGGGAAACCACAAATTCATCATCATCAAGACCAGGTCATCCTGATTACCATCCATCAATCACCCATTATCAAATACTATCGATTTTTCGAGAGCTGTATTGCTTTAGATTATTATTTTTTATCCGAATCTTGCATTGAACATCTAAGGTTAGTTATAGCTTATAGTAATAGAATAAAAGTAGGCGTTATGCCATACTATAGTTTCAGTTAAAGGTCTCCAACTAATAAGCCTTTTGAAATTTGAAGAGATCATAAATAAGCGAGTCTTCATATCATCTCAGATATGACACATGAAATCTAAATAATGAAGGCCTGAACGAGTTCCAGCCATACCTCAAAGTGAGGTAAAAATGTCAGACATAATGGAGGGCAGCAGTTACTTTCTTCACGGCATTTGGCCTATGTGCCTATTCCTATTGTATCAGGAGAGTGCTCGGTAAAAGCACAGAAAGAAGATGAATATTGCAAAATTGATGATATATTATCATCAATATGATCATTTTTGATGCTATTCTGAGGTCGTTAAGGAAGTTTATCACCTATTTAAGTTATTAATCAGCTATATTACCCCAAAAAACATCATCTAAATTATGTTTTCTAAAAATAGACCACAGATTTGCATCTAAATACTATGATTGGATGTTGTAGCCATTATCATTTTATTATTAATTGTCTGGAGGTCAACATGCATGTTTCTTTGAACACTGGAGCCCTTTTGATGGTCTTAAGTAAAGTAAGTAAATAATAAGAGCCTACTCATTGCATCTATTCGTATCTTCAAACTGTCTCAACAATTCTAGGCCTCTTTTGTGAAAAGCGTACCAATGAAGCTTTGATATATGAATTGTTAATTATATATTATTATTAATTGGGAAAACGGTGTAGGAATAACCGACAATTATACGTGAATGAAAGGATGGCCCTTTGGACTCCAAAAATCCTAAATAAGCAATTTTTGTTGTAAAATTTGGATGATATATAAAATAGGCATATTCATGCTTAAATTCTGGTTTAATAGCTGCAATAATCATAGTTGTTTTGGTATTGTGAATTCAGACCAAAATTAAGAAGTCCACTGTATTTTAATTTTACGATTTTATTAATTCTTTGCTGTGCTGCCATGGCCGTTGATGATCGATGGATGGCGGTTGATAGTCCACTAAAAGTTATTAGTGATTCCCTCATCATCCCTATTTTACGATTGGAATAAGTCTACGCAAGTTAGGTGGTGGATGATGAGCTTCGGTAGTGCTCATCGGACCCTCGCCATTTATCGGCGAAATCATAGACATTCCAAGCCAATTTATCACGATTCTACAGTTCATACTAAGCATTTTTACGCAATTATTGATAGCCATTCCAATACCAATAAGACATCTTCTGAAGGCCTAAAAATAGCTCCGCATGCATCTCTTACTTTCTCTGTGTGCCTCTCATTTTAGAGGTTATCTGCAGCACCATTTTAGAACTACAGATGCAGGCACACAATTTACCCGATGACAGTTTATTGTTTTAAAAACAGCATAAATTTTATTATTTTGCTTTTGGCATACTCTTCATCCAATCTATAAATTTTACAAATAAGAAAAACAGTGTTATTTTTCTGTTTGGGGGCGTTTTTAGGAGTCTATAGAACAACTAAATGTTTATACTTGAAGGAGGGAACTAATCCGTGAGTGCGCTTGCCTTCGGTCTTTTCCTCCGACTGAGGGACCATCGATATGGTGATGGTTTCTCATTTGCCCCAAATTTATAGATAAGGCGAGCAGGCTGGGATATACTCCTTGAACATATGAGCACCCTTCTACCAAATTTTAAGATAAAATGAGGTCCCACCCTGCAAAACTCATACAAAAACATAAGAAAAAAATGGAAAAAATATTAATAAACTCGTGCATAAAATCACTTCTATTCTCGAAACGTGATTCATCTCAAAGATTTCACTATAATTTGCATAAAACTATAGTCGATGGCCAACATAATAATTAGTATAACATTTGGAAAGGATGGCCTTCTCCAACACAAATTATGTATTTGGCCTATTTTTTGTGGAGCCCAAGAGAATCATCGTTCTTCCACAAATCTTGTTTCTTATTATTTTGGTATTGTTATTTATTCTTTATTTGAGGAGTTTCTTTTGTGTTGATTATGCGTATGATGGTAAGCTCTAATATTTGATTTATGACTTGATTTATATTGAGAGAAAATCTCACTTTAAAATATAAAGGAACTAGGGCACTGTTTTTGTGCCACTGAGGTAACTCCCAAAGCGAAAATGGGTTTAAAATGATTCATTTTCAATGAAGTTGTATTTGAGAAGGAAAAATGAATTATTAGGCGAAAATACGCTTTCTTAGAACATATTTTGGGATAACAGACGGAAATGATTGTAGTGAGGTCTTTCTGAAACTGTATTCGTAAGAGTTTATTCTATTTAGACATCGCTACGCTTATATCTTCTGTTGAAACATCCATGAATGCGTAAGACTCATGAAAAATAGTATAAATCAAACAGGAAGACAATCACTTCTTCATTTTTCATGAGGATTCGTTTGGCAGAGGACATCATTAAATAAGAAAGCATTGTGTTCTCGCATTCCTTTAATTTCTTTTCCTTTACTATATTGAAACTAAGGGAAAAGAAGTTGCGCCATCCTCCAAATCAATATCTGGTAAGCTCAAAATCGAATGACAGAAAAGAAACTATTGGGCAATCAAAAATAAGCCTTTTTAACAGAATACATAAACAATTTTTTTGAACTTATACTGAACCATTTTTACTTTGATGTCAAATCCTTGCCTTTTTGGTATGCCCTTATTAAATAATGGCCAGAAAACTCCATGGATGTGAAAATAATCCTTAAAAAACCTGTTTTTCGATGGCCTTATTTGACTTGATTGTTTAAATGCGGATAGTTTGATTGCATTCTTATAATTAAATATTGAGATGTTGTTGCTGAGAAGAAACCACCAAATCATCTGGTGGTGCTCCTATCACTAATGGTCACCGGAACATACTAAGTCTGCGATTCTTTCTGTTAAGTTGTTCGGGTGGCGACTGTTCAGCCTGCTATACGAAGTATTACCTGTCAGACCAAAATACGTGCATAGCATGTCCTTCAGCCTGCCAAACCTGCTCAAAAGATGGTTGTCACAATGTTATACAAATTTTGTCTATCTCTAGAGTGGAGTATGCAAACCTTGTGGGCCTAACTGCATGAGGTGTGCAGATGGATCGACCTGCACCACATGTCTTTCTGGTTTCTATAATTCTCTGTCAGGATGCAAGGCTTGCACGTCAAATTGTAACAGCTGTTAGGATGCAACTTCGTGTAAGCTTGTATCACCGGTTATGTGGCGACTCCGACGGGATGCGTTGCTTGCAGTGAAAACTGCCTATCATGTTCAAATGGAGTCTGTACTACATGTAGCGCGGGCTATTTCATCTACGAAGGTAAATGTAAGCGCTGCATCTAAAATTGCGAACATGCTCAGACTAAACCACTTGTTCCACTTGTGTTGCTAGTTTTTATTTCGATTCTCAGAAATGTACAGCTTGCTCAGAAAACTGTGTTGATTGCTCAACTTATCCCGGATGTAATAGTTGTAAGATGGGTACTTAGCTAGTCCACAGGATGCAAACCGTGTCCTCCTAATTGTTCGTATTGCTCAAGTAGCACTTAGTGCACTTCCTGTGATACTGGTCTATATTGGGCATCAACTCAATGTCAAACTTGCAAAACTAGAAATGTTCAAGCTGCTCAGACTCAATGTGCTACACTTGCGCAACCGGCACTTATACAGCTTAAGATTAAACATGCAAATCTTGTCCTTCAAATTGTTTCAATTGTTTTAATGGAGCTTCATGCCTTAACTGTTATTCTGGGTTTTATAATTCCTAAACAGGTTGTCACCATGCCCATCAAACTGCAAGCTATGTTACGACCAAAAAGCTGCGCCACGTGCGTAGACGGCTTCTACTTAGATTAAACAGGATGCTCACTATGCCCTCCATATTGCTCAACCTGCAGAGATAAGAGCCACTGCTACTCATGCTATTGGCTATTACGCAGACTCTGATGGATGCAAACCATGCACTTCGAATTGTTATAGCTGCAAAGGTAAAGATCTTGTGACAAATGCTACAGTGGCTACTATTTCGACTCAGGAGTATGCAAGCCTTGCGCCTCTGACTGCGCCACCTGCACGAATGGGACAGGCTGCATCACTTGCTTCAGCGGCTACTACCCTGACAAAAATGCGCAAAACCAATGCTTCTCCTGTCCCAAAAACTGCAAGACTTGTACTAGCGGAACAACCTGCACTGCATGCCTTAATGGCTACTATGTTGATCCGGCAACTGGAGGATGCAAATCTTGCCTTACAGGTTGCCTTACCTGCTCAGATGGATCCACCTGCACTTCGTGCGCTAATAATCTTTACTTAGACAGTGGCCAATGCAAAAATGTCCAGACAAATGCATATCCTGCACTAGTTCAACGAAGTGCACCACCTGCTCAGCGGATTTTATCCTAATTCCGGATCATGCACCTCATGCACTATTGCCAACTGTGCGACGTGCGCTTCAGGCACTTAGTGCACAGCCTGCAACTCCTACTACTAGATGCGATCAGGCATGCTTATCTTCCTCTCACTTCCTAGAGGGAAGCTGGCAAGGAATGGGGAACTTGACGAAGACAACCTCACGAAATATGGGACTCTATTGACCAGTAATTTCCCAACTTACGTCTCAGGCAGTAAGGCAGATTGGCTGGCTTCTCTACTTCCCTTTCCAACAGGTACAACGAACTCTGGGATCCGCTGGAACGTCTTCGTGTTCGAACTCTCGACCTTCCTGAACGCTATCGTGGTGGGCTACGCATTCCGTAGCCGCTGGATGTGGTTCAACAACTACAATACATCGGCCGCTCCTTCTCCTTCGTCATCTGGAAGGACTACAACTGCAGATCTGGAAACATCGATACTCACACTACAGACATCTTTACGTCACAGATAAAATACGGATTACCAGATTACTTAGCTGCTTTGGCAGCCTTACCAAACCCGTTCTCTCTCGCTGAGATCCCTATGACGACATCTGGAACACCCACTTCCTCATTCCGATAAGATGAATGCGAAGGACCCAGCATCGCTATACCATCGTGGCAGTCCAGGACAAGTATTCAGCTTGGAATCATCATATCGATGACGGCCGCTTCTGTTCGACGGAGGAGTCGACAGTTTCGTGTTTTGAAGTTGGCTGATCTGAAGGGACTCCAGGGAGCGAAGGGAAACCACAAATTCATCATCATCAAGACCAGGTCATCCTGATTACCATCCATCAATCACCCATTATCAAATACTATCGATTTTTCGAGAGCTGTATTGCTTTAGATTATTATTTTTTATCCGAATCTTGCATTGAACATCTAAGGTTAGTTATAGCTTATAGGTAATAGAATAAAAGTAGGCGTTATCCATAGTATGTATTAGCTGTAAATATTTTTTTAAACCGGCTACACCGAAAGATGATGATGCATCCTCTCAGCAGCTCACGGTTTTGATATTTTTAATGACCTATCAATTTCTATTATCATTTAATATTTTTAAGAGAAATGCAGGGGGGTTGGGGTTGGG